>NW_019745105.1:224368-313430 GCF_002891405.2 Cryptotermes secundus | reverse complement strand
GGTACGGGGCTCGTCTATCTTCGGCTCCGCTCGGCTCTCTTCGGCTCCGCTCGTGACGTCACCGCGCATAGCGGCCAGGATGCGGGGTGATTACTCGCCTATTACGCGAGCGTTATGTTACCGCTGAGGGAGGGAGGGGAGCGCTGACTCACCCACCGCGTCACTGCTGGTGTGTGGGGGGGGGCTCGGCTTTGCGCAACATGTCACAATATGTATACGTAAAATATACTTATATATCATTCAGCTAAAAGATCGATTTTTTATTTGAAATCTAGTAAGCCGTAGATCTATATATATATCTGTTCTTGCTCCAGCTGTGCAGCATAGGGCTGATTTCTCAGTTTCATGATCATTTTACAGACAGTAGGACTCCTTGGACGGCTGATCAGCTCGTCGCAAGGCCTCTACCTAAACACAAGACAACACAAACACAGAATAAACGCATTCACACACACCAAACATCCATGCCTTGTTTGGGATTCGAACTCACAACCCCTGTTTCCGAGCGAGCTAAGACAGTACATGCCTTAGACCGCTGGGCTACCGTGACCGGCCGTGATTCGGAACATAGTAGTGCTTTAATTGGTTAGGATTACAGAGGCTGCACTCTATTGGTTTCTCGTAGTGGACTGTACTTATCGAGGCTGGTTCCGCGACGGAGATTCTGTCCTGTCTCTTAATTCATGTTTTTGTCGTTATGCATATGTCATCTGTGGATGACACATGCCAGTCCTTCAGCATTGAGGTCACTAGTGCCGATATTAAATACATCATATTGCTTTCTTAAATGGAGATCTGAAGAAGGAAAGAGAAATGGTATGATATCTTGAGTCCTCAGATTATCCATCATTCCTGCAGACGAAAGGAGCATCCGATACGGACCAAGAAGATAGATGATGATAGGTGGATGAGATAATAAAAAAATCCTCTAATGGAAATGTGACAAATAGCTGAGGGGGTTTCAGATTCTACGGTAACATTCGGTTATGTATATATAAAAAACTCCGTGCTCTACAATCGAAATCCAATTTAATAACTCAAAATCCAACTGATAACAAACCTGCATGCTCGGTTGGGAAAATTGTTAGTGTAGGGGGTTGGAGGGGGGTATATAGAGAGAAGCGGGAGTGAAGAACTGAGCACACAAAATAAATGAATTCCTAGTAGGTTCATAATTCACATCAAACCATCATCTCTAACCAGTGTCATTCTCCCTTCTTTGCTATCCTCCCACCAATTCGTCCTTCCCACCCCCCAAGCCCACCACTCCAAACTCTCTCCCCGTCCGAGAGCAACAGCATCCACAGCGTACATCTATCTACTGTAGTCTATCATTATATAATGTTCTCTGGTCCCAATTTGTCACCTCATTTATCAAGTAGATTTCCCTCCCGGTCGTGCTACTGCAAAGTATGAACCATTATGATGGGAAACTTATGGCAACCCGCACACTATCTCTCAACACAGACAATACAGCGCTGTCAAGCCGAGGTAGCCATTGACACAAGCCTGTCTGTATGATATGTCGTGGTCCATTTCAGAAAATAACTTTACACTTTTCCTTCCCTTATATTCCACATGAAACTACGGGGAAGACTGGACTACAGTACAATAACTATTATTATTATTATTAATGTTATCATCAATGTGTTTATAAATGACCTATGCGACTCCGTTAACTACTGTAAATTTCTAATTTTTGCCGATTATCTAAAAATTCTCCGCATTATATTAACTCTCCACATGATTGCCTCTTACTTCAATCTGACAAATTCCGTAAGTGACTGGTGCACTGCTAACTTCGTGAAACTTAATATTGCTAAAACGCATGTTGTATCATACACCAGAAAAACAAATTTTCTGAGCTATGAGTATCAGCTTTGTCATGCTATCATTACAAGCACCAGCAGTATTAAGGACCTGGGTGTTTTCTTTGATTCAAAGTTACATTTTCACACACATGTTAATTATATATTTTCTGAATGCATAAAGCTTTTAGGCCTTATTCGCTCCATTACCTATAGGTTTTCCTCCCTGGAGAGTCTGTATGTACTATATTTTACTTTAGTCAGGTCCAAGTTGGAATATGCCTCAGTAGTTTGGAACTACATCACCTCGACTGTTGCCAATAAGCTTGAGCGCATCCAGCAGAAATTTGCGTCCGTCTGTTTTTTTCGTTTTTCCCTTCATATTTCATATAATTATACTGATTCTTTAGAGAAATTAAGTCTACAATCTTTAAATACACGGAGACATCACCTTGATGCACTTTTTCTCGTTCAGGTCTTTCGTGGTCTTAAATCCTGCTATTCTCTTTTGGAAAATGTTAGCCTTCATGTTCCTCCCAGCAATCTTAGGGACTTCTCATTGTCTGGTGTTTGTCCCTCTAATAAACACTGTCCTTCTGCTCGGTGCACCTGTGCTGCTAACGCGGTGAGTAAAGATCTCGACATATTTGCAATCGGAACGGTTTCTGTCAATCATATTTCGCATGTAAATAAACAAAAAGTTGGAATCAATTAATATATTTATACATTAATCCATTAAAACTTGAATTGTTTTATATTTTATTGCTGCCATGTCTATTCCAATCAATTTGAAATTGTATATATTTTAATTTCTCACTTCTCAGTGATAGGTTTGATTTATGTTGATAGAGTTATTATTATTATTATATGATGGTCTATTTGTAACTCAAATTCTCACATTGTGGTTTTGTATGTGTATGTTTGCCTCTGTGTCTTATTCATGCTGTGTTATTAATATAGACTACAATTTTTGTATTTTGTTTTTTAATTACTTTTGTGTATAGCTCTATTCGTGCTAGCTTTTTAATTGGCCTCTGTGCTGTTAAGTTTGCACGTAAATAAACATGAATTGAATTATTATTATTATTATCATCATCGTCATCTCTNTAGTAGTAGTAGTAGTAGTAGTAGTAGTATTTAAACTGCAAAGGGGTTTTACCCGGTGGCAGTGATACTACAATAAGACACAACACACAAATAACACACATTACATAAAATAAGGCATCACACTCAAACAAAACGCAGCATACAAAAATTCCCAATCAATAAAGGACACATTACACAAAAGGAATACAATGCAAATATGACATACAACTACAATAAAAACAATTACAACTACAATTAAATAAATAGTTAAGTGAACTATGAATCGTGAAGTCGTGTAACACTGTTGTAGCTTGAGGTATACCTTGCTTATAGGACATGGATTCTGAGATTTCTAATGTACGAGTTGCCTGGATTGAGATTTCTACAAATTTCTCTCCCCCCCCTTTCTACAAAATAATGGCAAATCTTATCGCCATGATCTTATAAAATTACTATATTTGTAATGTTATAATCAAATTATTAAAATAACCGAGTCATGCGCTTTGAAAGCCAAACATTTTCAACCCCTATAATTAGGGAAAAAGTTTATTTACCCTTTAGCATAAATCATTACGTCAGTGTTCTGTTAATCACGACATCCTGGCATTGTTCCTCTTAACATTAAAATATTTACACACGAATACATACAAGTATATTCTTAGAGAATTTTCAAGCAGTGTGAATAATTATGTAAAAGCTTTTACAGATTCGTGTATAAGAATTTTAATGTTTAGACCAAACCTGCCAGGCCATCTTCAGGATAATACTTCCTATTGTACGTAGTTCCTTTTTATTTACAAAAGATCCGGTTACGATAGGAGAGACGACCGGAGCAGTGACGCAAAACCGTCAGTGATTTATCTAGAAGGGTAAGTAGATTGTAGCCCTGATGATGTTCCTGTTCGAGTTTAAGTGTATTGTGACATGGCGCCTGAAAGCCGAAAGAGTGGAGTCAGAAAAAATGACCATTATTAGGCAACGACTTGTGAAACATGTCCCCGCAGCAACGAATTATCATGGAAACGGATTTGGGACAAAAGCATGTCCATGGTAACGCCTTCTTAAAATACAAGAAAGAAAGTTCTTGAACCCCTGGAAAGAGGTTATCTCTATTCGGTTCTCTGAAACCTATGAAGGGAGGTCAGACCAGACCAGAAGAAGGGAATTCGACAGACTGCAGGCTCTTCAAGATTCATCACATTAACAAGCAAGCAGACTTTGAAGATATTCTTTGTGTCTTATAGTTTAAGTAACCTGAGAGTGCTGCAATTACTTGTAATTACACCTTGTGATTATCCAGTAAATCGATTCCCCAGTCCAAACCCCGTGTACGAGTCACTCCTACACGTGACAATTTCGAGTTTTCGAAGTAAATAAGAATTATGACTGATTATAATTCGAAGGTTAATTACTAAATATATATTATTATGTGTTAAGACCGGTCTAGAAAACCGAGATTATCGGCCATGGGGATCCGTTGCGCTGACCACGTGACACCCGCTGTCCTCAAAAATTGACACTAACTTCGCCGACAAGCGGCGGTCGCTCGGTTGGTATAGTTAGATTGCGGATTACAGGCAACGGAGTTTGTTTGTTTTATGTGTTAAGAAGTTTGCTGCAAGTGTTAACACGCATGCATACTTCGCTTTCCAAATTTTCATACAATTATTTTATATTCCATAGAGTGATTATTCTTTTCGATATCATGAACTACTTAGGCAAAAATCCACTTAAACTTGTAACTGTCATGTTATTTTCAGTGATGAAAAATACTCCATGGGACAGAGTTGTAATTTATAAGCTGTTAGTGAGTTATTGATAAAGAAATATCCCGCATTTTATGAACACCAAACTTTCCGTAACATATCCACAAGAGCCCGGCCCCGAACACGCGAATCCTGCCTTTACTGACTGATCCATGTTAATATTATCTTCCTGACTAAACCCAACATTCCCACAGCCAGGTTCTCGCACTAAACATTTGAATGCATTTGACCTCATGTGTGCTGCATGACCAGATCATAACGTCCCATTTTATTTGTTTACCACAGTATTATTTAACGAATTTTAGATAATATGAAGGTGATAATTATATAATTTTCTGCTTAATTTTGTTAATACCGAGATTCGAGTTTGTACCTCCCAAAACACAAGCCTAAGGAGCTACTGCTCCGACTTGTCCTGTGTAAAAATTACTACGTCACATTTCTTTATAAAAAGCCACAGCAAGAAACAAACACTGAATAAATGAGAGAGAGAGAGTAGTGGGAGGTTCTAAATTAGGGGGAAAAAGTAGCTTTGATGAATGTGACGCAAATACAGGGCTGGCGAAGTAAAATTCATATTTTCTATATTTTTCTGTGAGATGGAGATGAATATCATATTGGAAGGCCAAGAAAATATAAGAGAATTACGGTCCTTCTGGGTTGTAATTAACGTCGTATAGTTCAGAAGAAGCTTTCGCTGAAGAACACGGAGTTCGAAGCCAGGGGGCCGCAATCCGTGTAACCACAACTGTGAGAACTTCAGATCCAACTAGAAAACATACGTCTGGAGAACTTTTGTTTAACTAATTCCGAAGAGCGTAGCAATGCTTAAAAAATTAACAGTCGTTCAGCAAGTAATAAAAGATCCTGTCCTTTATGGAACCCGAAGGCTCATTATCTTACAGAAGAGAGTGGGACTTGCAATTAAAATCTTTTAATGCAGTATCAAGACATTCTTGCAAATGGAAGAGCCTACCCGAGCAATGTACCATCAGAGGTCATAGAAAATATGTCTCGTACACACATTCTCATTATTTTGTCAGGTGTGCCCAATAAGTGATAATTAATGAGCTACTTGAATGGAAAGTAGCGGCTCCGGTCTAGAAAACCGAAATTAATGGCCGTGGGGATTCGTTGCGCTGACCACGCGACACCCTCTATCCGCTAAGGTTTGCACTAACTCCGCCAACAAGAGGCGGCCGCTCGGTCGGTATAGTACGCTTGCGGACTAAAGCCATGGAGTTTGTGCCCAATAAGTATCAATATTACACATATAAGTGATAATTAATGAGCTACTTGAATGGAAAGTAGCGGCTCCGGTCTAGAAAACCGAAATTAATGACCGTGGGGATTCGTTGCGCTGACGACGCGACATCCTCTATCCGCTAAAGTTCGCACTAACTCCGCCGACAAGAGGCGGCCGCTCGGTCGGTATAGTACGCTTGCGGACTAAAGCCACGGAGTTTGTTTGTGCCCAGTAAGTATCCATATTCCACTACAGATGTACTTTATGTTAGTTAACATTAATTATTAAGAGAGTTAATGGGGGTATCAGCTGTGTTACATCCAATTGAATGCGAAATAGTCGCGATATGAAAGTTGTGCCCGGGTTCTTTCCACAAAAGAGACAAGATCAGTAACTTGCGTTGTTTAAATATGGCTCATTTACAAATAAATGGCCAGAGTATTTACTTTTGGCAGCTCACAGTTGAAGCAGATCTAGCATAGCACAAATATAACAGTTTGTACACAGTCTGTGGGGCGTTATCAAATATATTTCGTTATTTACGAGTTGATTGCAAGTTTTATCTTCCTGAGCTGAACAAAGGTGAATTGGTTAGCGGCAGCTCTTACACTGAAGGCGGGCTATGAGTAATGTAATACAAAGACGGTAAGAATCAGGAACTCGACCTACATTTCTCTGCGTACAAATGCATTATATTCTAGCCTTTTCTGCTAGGGATTTTCTTCTCAGACTTGACTGGTTTAACAATAATAACAAGAAGTTCTGGGAAGAACTAATCACCTACTTTCCTTCGATATGATACGTACAGCAGAGAAAATGATGCCTTCAACAATTATTCTATTGTCTCCTGGTATTTGTTATCGTTATAATTTTCTTTACCGAAAAGTTCCGTAGCAACGATAAAGGGACACACATAGAGACACACAGACTTGTGGAAGGGATTTACGAAGTACACCTTTGAGGTAGGCTCAGGTGACATGATATATATACCAAGTTTCATAAAGATTGGTTCAGACATTGAATAGTTAATAAGGGAGATATATAGACACACACGCACGCAAACAGCAAAGTGATCTTATTACACTACATTTATTTTTTAAGAAAAAAGGGAAATATGCCACTAGAAGCAATATTGACAACAATAGTGAATTAACATCAGTAATAACAATGAAGTTAATCATGATTATGATGGTGATATAAACTTTTTTATATTTTTTATAAGTCTTTATTTTTACAATCTACTCAATATACATAAATAGAGTAATCAGTAAAAGGGATGGGTGTGTGTAATATTGAAGCAGGTATCATCCTCCGATGATTCTCTGGTGCTTATCTAATGAGATCCCCTGGCCACATTCTGTTTCGTCTTCTTTCTATTGCTGGTTGGTTGAAGAGGTTTCTTATTGGTTGGTTATTGTTTTGAGTGGTCCGGTTTTTGTGTTTCTCCGCGTAGGCTCTGATGCCTTCTGTTACTCATGGTATGCTTAGATCATTGTGTAAGGTATCGTTTGATACGTACCAGGGTGCATTAACTAGTTTTCTTAGCGTTTTGGATTGGAGCGTTTGGAGAATTTTTGTGTTGCAGGGTTTGCTGCATCCCCATTACTATATCCCTTGGGTCCAGACTGGTTTGATTATTGTTTTGTTAATGATTATTTTGTTTTCAAGAGATAGCTGTGATTTTTTGTTGATTAGCCAATTCATATTTCTGGTTTTGAGCTCTAGGTGTCTTCTCTTAGCTATGATATAAACAACAATTAAATTGAGATTGTAGTAAAGACAGTAATGAGGGGAAAGCTAGAGACATTGATTGTAATAATTCGGTTCAGTTCTTTAATTACCTATTTATCCAGCATTTCCAAATATTTACTTATAAATTAACATTGTCCTTTTTCCTGGTAAAAAAAGTAACCCTGATCTGTCACAAAATCTGCCGAACACCAATCCTGTACTCGGTCTATATCTCACTGTAGAGGTGAACACTCACTGGGTGATTTAATAGCTTGATATACTTTAAGGATATCAGCGAAGAGACAACATTTACAGTGATTGATTATATGACATAAATCGTTAATAAAAATATTAAGAGGCATAAGCTCTAAACTGACCCTTGAGTTAGGCCACATTGCATGACGTAAGACGACGGAAATATGTCAGAAAAACGTAGACAAAACTCTTTGTTATATAAATAATTGAGAAACAATTTTAAACAATCGGCAAGTAATCCATAATTGACTCATCACAGTGGCCGGGCGATCTAAGGGCATGAAATGTCTTCACCAACTCGAACACTGGGATCGTGGTTTCAAATACCACTCAAGGCATTGACGCCTGTTTATGTTTGTTCTGTGTCTGTGTAAGATAGCGGCCTTGCGACGGGCTGATCCCCCGCCCAAGGAGTCCTACCGACTGTCTTAGATTAAGAAAATGAAGTGAAAAGAAACTTTTCACGGATGGCGTATGATCCAAGTGGCAGCAGCAGGAAGAAGAAGAATATTAGTTAATAATTATCAAGTTTATGAAGAGGTAGTGCATGAGGAATATGCGTAAAACATTACTGAAATCAAAATAAATAGAGTAAATTTGTAAACTGCTAATGGTAGGACCAAGTAACATTATGCCTGGAGAAAAAATGTTATCGAATTATTTCAACTGACAGTTTAAAGCATAATGATTCTATGTAATGTAGCGTGTAAAGCTGTTACTATGCAGCTACCGCGAGATGATATCAGAACCGTTTCTAGGCAACAGCTCAGTAAATAATTTCCCACAACAGCGAATCGAAGCGCAACAATAGAGGAACTGTTGGAAAAGGGGCTTTCTGCTCGGCCCATGCCGAGGAGTTACAACGAAGACAATTGAGGCCACCACGTCGCTTCTCTATGGTAGCTGTGAAGAGAGGACGTGAACACGTGAAGCTGAAGAATCTTCATTCTTAGAAGCCGTTGCCAGGAAATTTCTAGTGAAGATATTCCAGGTAGAAGAAGACTTAGGGTGTCGTGATTTGCAAAGTGTGGATATAGCGATAGTGTTATAGATATATGTAGTTCCGATCTGTAATTGGTGACAATATATATACACCATTTGCTTTAACATTGAAAATCTCTTAATTCTGTTTATAAATCGTATGTCTGTGTTTTATATGATTCTCAGAAAAACAGCGATAATTTCCCCGTGCGGCATTAATCAAATTATATTTTAAAAGACCCAATGTGTGTCCTGTGGGGTAGGATCTACATTTTTGAGTATTATTTAGAAGAACTTCGTGTTTGAGAGGATTAAGATAGAAGTTTTAATATTAAAGTTTCAGTGCTGAGAATTAAGCCTGGGCGAGCAATGTTTCGCGTTTACTTTTTAATTAATTTGCAGGAGCCTCTCAGTTTTAGGGTCTAGAAAACAAGGGCTCCATTTCCGCCAGCTCTGGTGTCTGGACGTGGGGTCTCTACAAAGACGCTGACGTTTCCCGCGAACGTGTCTCCCTTTCGACGTCTCGTGCTTCTAGCGGAGACATCGGTTCTTCACCCAACCCAGTCTTCCGGCGGATGGCGCTAATGCCCCTCATGATTGTGACGTGTGAACTGTGCTATAGTTCAGAGAGAGTTAACTTCATATACTCTCTCACGATAAACATCTTTGGTTATATACCCGTCATTTGCTTAATTGGCAAAGCGATTCTATAAAATAATTAGAAGTCCTCTGTAGGCCAGTGTGCATACTGTTGGAGGATTTATAAGATTATCTTTAGGCTGGGATGAATGACTTTGTTTCCTGTCGCGACCTCAATATCTATTCCTTTGTTTGTCTCACGCTTTTCGTCTCGAAAATTTATAATTGATGGTACAGTTTATGAAGACCGCCTCTGTGGTCTAGTAGTCAGAGTTCCTGGCTACAGACACAGAGGTCCCAGATTCGATTCCCAGATTCGTGGGGATAATTGAGGAGCTATTTCAAGGAAATAGCTGCTCCTGTCTAGAAAACCGAGATTAACGACCATGGGAATTAGTTGCGTTGACCACGCCATATCCTCTATCCGTTAAATTTGACACTGGCTTCGCCGACAAGCGGCGATCGCTCGGTCGGTATAGTTCGCTTGCGGACTACAGACCACTGGGTTTGTTTTGTTTGCTTTGGTACAGTTTATGATTATTTACATCCTCAAAGAAAGGCCAATAATAGCCTACTATAGTTAGTTACGCTGATAACAAGTGACTTGCTTACGTCACTGACATCATAGCTGTAGTCGCGGTGTCCTGAATTGAACAGTTGCCGCATTCTCTTGAACTCTTAAAGATTTTTATGGCCGTTTTGTCACAGAACGCTTCAGTTTAACGTTGTTTCCCAAAAGAAAAGGTCTCTTCCTAGTAAATAAAAAGAGTACAAATAATTGCTAAGTAAGTCATGATATTCAGTGATATGTAAAGTAAGCGGCCTGATGCCGGTCACTGTAGCCGAGCGGTCTAAAGCATGCACTGTCTTCTCTCGCTCGGAAGCCGGAATCTTTGTTTCGAATCCCACTCAGGGCATGGATCCTTGTTGTGTGTGTGTGTGTATGTATGTGCGTTTTTGTGCACAGGTAAGAGACCTTGCGACGAGCTGATCACCCGCCCAAGGAGTCCTACCGAATGTCTAAGATATAGTAAACCGAAGTGAAACGGAGAATTTCATGGAGGTAGGCCAAGGCCCAAATTGGGGCTGTAGCGCCAAATGGGAAAAAGGCAGCCTGATAAGAATTACAGAATCATTTCCTTAATATGTCATTATCATAATTTCACCAGTATCTTAATTTAACTTTGTTAGTATTGTCGCGTATCGGGCGTATATCGCGACAAATAACTTCTCGATGTATTTGAGGTAGCGAATTTTATTTCACATCCGCTCTCACAATCACCCAAATTACAATCTGACGATTACTGCTATCTGCAGTATCACAAATAGTACACTCCAAATGCCAGAATACAACTGACTTGTTGCTGGCTAACTCGGCGGTAGCTCCAGGACTCACTGACTGACTCAGTACAACTCAGTACAACTGACTGTGAATAGCCTTCGCTGCTCCGTATGTAGCCTCGATCGGACAATACGGGAAAACGGCCACGTAATAGGCACCCTTTGCATGGCGCTGTGTTGCTATGTAACGCTAGCGGAGGTAACCGTTGTTACTACTTGGTGACGTCACCGCTGTTGACTTGCGTTGCCTAGCGACCAGGATGCTAGGACTCGGCTAACATCGGCTCGCTTCGGCTTCGCTCGGCGCATCACGGCTGGCGGGGGGGGGAGGGGCGTCATCCCTAGCTCAGCACGTCACAGTATTATTCCAAGGTCTTCTTTTAAACATATGTAATTAGTTATTACATCTAGTTACAGTATTGCTATGTGATGGAGTGCATAATTCAGACCATTGCATTTGAAGCTTTCCTGAAGCACAATAAAGAGAATTATGCAGAGACCACTTCATTGATGTTCCCACCGTGACATGTGAGTCGCTTGAGATGCTTGTTTACCTATACCAGCTGCACTAAAGACGCCATGTTTTAAAACACATCAGAAGCCTCACGCACACTCCAAATTCAGTACTTAATTGAAGCTGTATTTTTCACCCTTTTCAGTCTTTGGTTTGCATAAATTTTGTTATGTATATGATACACTGTTCCGTTATAATTCAGTTTCCTCACATATTTGTGCAGAAGATTTCACCGCCGTTAGCCTGCTTCAAAAACCCTCTCATGCTTTTTGTTCTGATCACCTTCACAGCACCAGAATAAACTGCTGTTCGTAACTGTTTCGGCCATTGACACTACATACATTTTAGACCGAAACACGTGCCTTAGAATTTCTATTTATTGTTGCTGTTCTCATTCAGTTAGCATTGTTTCCATAGACATCGTCTTACTATTTAAACTTCATAATTGTATCTCTTTAAAGTTGTTATTTTCGATGTATATATAATTAAAACTACATAATACTTCATGGATCCGAGCCCTACTTGAGAATCCGCCAATTGTGCAGCTACTCAAGAAATTCCCCGCGTTTTATGGGATCCGAAGGTTCATTACCGTGTTCACAAGGGCTCTCCACTGGTCCCTATCCTGAGTCAGATCAATCCAGTTTGTACCATTCCATACTCTCTCTCTAATATTCATTTTAATATTGTACACCCATCTACGCCTTGGTCTTCCGAGTGCTCTCTTTCCTTTTGGCTTTCCCACCAATATGCTATACGTATTCCTCTTCTTATTCGTGCTACATGCCCTGCCAATCTGATCCTCCTTTTCTTCATTATTCTAATTAAATTGGCGACTAGTATGATTGGTGATAGTGACTAGAAATTAATTGTATGTTTTCGGATGTTGTTTGTGCATGCAGCAGACATATTCTGTATGTCTGCAGTCGCACTTGTCAGTCATGACAATTTTCAGTACTGAAAGGGAAATGTTTCTACCGAAAATAAACTCGAAAGAAAAGTGAATTTCTGTGTGCACTACGTTTTCGTTCTTCCGCTGTCGCTTATTTAAAATAATATTTCACTATGAAACATGGCGAATATTTTAACACTCCTAAATCTATGCATATTTCCGGAAATGGTAAATATAAGACCGCACTTTAAAAGAATTTGATTTCATCAAAATTCTGAGCGTTGAGATGTTGGGAAGACCTTAGTTCCTGTTACACTCGTGTGTGATTTCCAGTTCGTAACTCCCATCCAACACACTGCACACACGTTTCTCGGTCTTGCGTCTTTCAACCGTTTCAGGGGGAAGAAAACCATAGAATTTCTATACGCTATTTGACTCACTTTCGTATTCACGTCCATTTGCCCTTCTCCTAGAGATGTGGTGGTTGAGAAACACCATTCTGCGTCGGAAGTTGAAATCAATTGATCTTTCCAACGTCAAGGGCCTCATTATAAAACAAATAACTCTGTCTTCTTAGGTACGATAAAATTGTCTGGGACATAAATGAATCCACCGAAATTGGAGAAACGAAGACGGACAGTGATTTTTAAATTTATCTTCAAAGTAAGATTTGATGTTTTCACGGCGGTGACTATGAAGAATGCCGTATTCTGTGATGTGGCACCGTGTAGATATTTCGTTAACCGACGTTCCTCCGAAACGTCGGTTAACAAATTATCTACACGGCACCACATCCTAGAAGTTTTTATTCTTCTTATCGTGCATGATTTATTTCCCATATTACTGTGAAAAATCCAAAAATTTTCATATTACACTCAAAGCATCATAACACATGTTGTTGTTCGACAGATTAAAGATTATGAACCTGTATTTGACATCCTTAGATTTTAATACTGCCTTACTAAGTTCCTGCAGTTACACAATAATTTCAGAATTAAAATATTTATATGAAGAAAGTCGTCTTCTGGGTTTAGGCGCCGTGTATTCT
Organism: Cryptotermes secundus; assembly: GCF_002891405.2. Lineage (NCBI taxonomy): Eukaryota > Metazoa > Arthropoda > Insecta > Blattodea > Kalotermitidae > Cryptotermes > Cryptotermes secundus. The sequence continues at coordinate 300,123 of NW_019745105.1, read as the reverse complement.
TCGTTTCGGCCGACGTTTCGGAGGAACGTATCGCCTCCATCTTCAGAGCAGTTGAGTGGCTTGTAATGCAGAGAGCAGTAGCCAAAACGAAGAATACACGGCGCCTAAACCCAGAAGACGACTTTCTTCATAGTCATCGCCGTGAAAACCCCAAAACTTACAAAATATTTAAATGTTTTTAAATTACAATTCATTATTGCCTTTCCGTAGATAAGTCTTCTCCTTTATTGCATCTTGAGAATTACAAATCTGTAACTTGTTACATCAGAATTTAGTATTTCCTTACATATTTCTTGTTTCACTCACCGGTCTAAGAATTACAGATGTATGTCGCTTTGCATGATGGCTCACAAAAGGCTACCAGTTTCCTTCCCTTCCCAGTAGAGTGATAATTAGGAGTCAAACAAAATATATCTCTGCTTCATCCATTTTATATATACCTTCTTCCTGGTCTCGAGTGTTATTTGCAAACATTATGAGATGTTTTGCATGATAATTTTATCACATAACTTCTATGTTTTAAAATCCTAATATATCAGATTTCCACATGTTATTCTACATTTACGTGATTTTATTTTATTCCCTCCTAGATTGACTAATATTGACTTAATTTATTGAAATCATCATCTCATTGTTTCACGAAACTCTCAACAATCTGCTTACTTTCTTCATTTCAGCTTTGGCATGGATTTCGCAGTTTCACAACAGACGGACTAGAGAAACGTAATGAGGTGAGTTTACTTTCTGGAACTGTATTTATCTGACCAATGCAAACAGTTGATAATTTCGGATTCCCTGTAATGGGACAAGGGATGTACTGTAAGAATTTTATAGCTTTCCATGCTGGTTTGCGGTTGACTGAGAGTTCGTTGATGGTATAATTATATGCTTGTTAAAATAAACAGCTACAGGCGGGAAGAAGTTCTTTTACGAGGCATTAACCAGGCGATGCCGAAGAAGAAGCACGTCACGAGATTTATTCTATTTTGCCGACCACAAATAAATTAAGAAGAACTCTGTTGTGCTCGGCAGAAATTTCTTTAACAGAAATAGGAGGTACATAAAGCGTCAATATCGACGTCTTTGAATATTTCTTCTAACAGTTCATGAGTTTCTTTTCGCCGGATAATGTCGTACTTGTTTTGAAATATTTTAATTTTGTCAAAGGATATTCTTAATACAATTTATTGGAATAAGTTTAGTGTCACTAACAGAGAAAACAGTTTGATTAGCTTTGTAGCAATAATTCCGTAACAGTTTATTAATTATAATCTATAGCTCAATATCCTTACTAATTCATGTTTATTAGAACACTAACAAATACCGAGTGTTATCACTAGTAATTTTTCTTTCCTTGCACTCAGAATCTTATTAGTTTAATGAATGTTTGATCATCTTTCTCACTTTTCAAGTAGTTTAAAATTTATTTTTACTAAAATTTTACTAAAAATTTATATTTTTACTAGACAATTTGAGGGACCAGAAACGTTTCTCGTGAGTGAAAAAGCAATGTTCTCAGAATTTTTAAGAAGAAAACTATTAGAAATTGGTCACTTTGGAGACTGAGTAGATACAATGACGGTCTCTCTGTCGGTATAGTTCGCTTGCTGACTAAAACCGAGGAGTTTTGTCTGTTTGTTGCAGGTACAACAATAATATTAAATTATATTTCAGGGAAGTGTGCCGCGCGGATGTCATCCGAGTTAGCTGCCTGGAGATTATTTCCAAAAAAGTGTTTCATTACTAGAGACACTGAGTAGACCCATTTGATTTGTTTTGCAAGACCAGCATTTCGTTGGTTACGTGGACTGTGAAGAAAGATGTAATATTTTAGAATTATGACGTCGTAACTCCTTACAACTTAATCCTTGGATTACCCGCTCCCATTTAGAATTATTGCTTACCGTCTACGAAATTTCAGGGATCCTCACCTATCTCGAAGCCCGTGCTTTATGTCGCTCTGAGATATTATCCAAACGTTTCTTATTATAAAGAAGCGAAGCAAGTCAGGAACAGTCGCCAACATGGCGGAAATGATAAATGCGCTTTGTACGACTGTAACACCCAAAGCCACCTCACGTTATAAAATCTGTCCATTTTCTTACTGCAGGAAATTTCCTTTGCCACGTAAAGACTTCAAAAATAAATTCCGCAGATATGATTGACAGCTGCTCGACAACAGAAAACGTGTTATCTGCTTGAATCGGACGGAAACTCTGGAGACGGTAATCGCGTACTGATCACGAAATGTACTTTTCGGCTCACACCTTCTGAAGAAAACCTTTAGGAAGAATGGAATTATAATTAATATCAACGTCAGAGGCTACCTTCCTACTTGGGACATTTCTCCTCTATGTCTACAGTTAGAAGTACACGTGTGAGAAGTAAGGAAAAAGGAACAAAAAACTAACTCCGTGGTCTGTAGTCCGCAAGCGAAATATACCGACCGAGTGACCGCCGCTTGTCAGCTAATTTAGTGCCAACTTTTGCCGATAGAGGGTATCGCGTGGTCAGCGCAACGGATCCCCACGGACGTAAATCTCGGTTTTCTAGAAGGGATCCGCTATTTCCTTGAAATTGCTCCTCAATTATCATCACGAGGCTAAGTGAACCCCGTTCCAGACTAACTACTCCTCAGAAGATATAATAGAACCGGGAATCGAACCCAAACCTCTGGATCTATAGCCAGGAACTCTGACCACAAGACCACAGAGACGGTTTAATTAAATGAGACAAAAAAAAAGAATAAATATAATTCCTTATTCTTAGAATTATAAGTACCCATTTAAGATTTTCCAATGAGTTTACTGCTTCTACAGTTTATCCCGTGTCAAATTGAAATGGGAATTTCTGCAAAATTTTAATTAGAGCAAAGTTAGTCAAGAATTTTCCAATCAAACAATTTAATTGAATTATATCTATATTTAAAGAACGTCTTTGTGGAGAGTTCTCAGTTTCGTTACGAGAAAGCCTTGCATTTCCCATGCTCCCTTGAGATACTAGTCTTAGTGTAATCACCGGTAGGACTTTAGAGATCTTAATAAGCATCACCGAAACAATGGGGAAAGCTTTTAGTTGTATAAATTGAATTGAAGTGAATCGTTCAGGCATAACATTTTCCTTCACAATAGGCTGCACAGTGAGACCTGTTTGTATGTATGTAATGAGCCCAAGAAGAAGTGAACATAATTCTTTGTAATTAAGCTGTACTGAAAATGAGGCAGCATATTTTTTTTAAATTGATATCGCCCTTGAATTTACATACCAGCTATCGTTCGTGTCCTGAAGAATATACTTAAAATAAAAAGATAATAAGGAGTTACCCTCGGTTTGACTTTCCGAATTTTCAGTTTCACGGGCACTATGAGGATTTAGAAGGAATTTGAAACCATATAATATAACTGCCAAATGGTTTGCGTTCCAGCTTCGTATTTTGGAGAGCCTGCGTTCACACTCGGTGTGCAGACTAGCTGTCATGTATTATTATTTCGTGATTTTTCTCAGTACCTCCTCAAGAGTATCGGCATACGGCCTTCTTTCTACATCCTCTCTCTTTTATTACACAGAAATATCTAGTATAAAACGTTCGTTGAATATTGAAAATAAAGACTTATAAACTTTGTCCATCTGTTTCCTGTTATGCTCCATCCTCCTGTGTTCTTTCCCATCCAGGCACTAGATGAGTAATAGTTAGACCTGCGTGTCAAGGTCTACTGATGTGACGGTCCTTGGAATTGTGCCCTTTGTGAGTGCATAGCATACACATATAACAAATCACAAACCGTCTCCTAGGATACACATGTATCCTTCCTCTCTATGATACAATCATAGAAAAAGAGGGAGATATCGAAAACACTTAAGGGATTTCGGACATAATACACGTCTTCCATGAAAGTTGTAGGGCGAATTTAATTTTGGTCGAGTAAAGCAAATTTCACTTACCTTTACAACGACTAAAAATTGAATTTATAATTTTTGTCAATAACCGTATATCATATAAAAGACTGTTAGAAGAGCTAATCGTGTAATGGGCCATGGAGGTCCGTAGAGTTGTGAAACGTTGAGACTCCCGCATTTTGAGTTGGCTCAAAGATGGCGGTGAGGTTATCAGTCTTACACACTGGCCGCGCTTTACTACCCAAGAAAATTATTTAATTAATTCTTGGTACTCATTTCTGTTAGAGACCGAGTGGTCCCAATACCAAAACGCAGCTGGAAGAATTAAGTAAAGTGAAATATCCGATGACCTAATCGGGAATCCAAACCGCGACCCTCTGGCTTCTAGCACAGTGCCTCAGACAACTACACCACCGCGTGCCCCTAAAAGACAGTTGCATATAATAAAATACAGAACTTATTAGTGTGTAAAATATTTTCTTCAAATATAGTGTATATTTATCTAAGTGCAAGGAAGAAGGGTTTGTAAGAATAAACATGCAATTTTATAAATATTTACACATTCATACGAGTATGTCATTATGTAGGCTGTAGCTAATTCTTTACGCTTCATATGTTTCGTTTTACTTTTTATTAGTTATGTTAACTAAATCATGGATGTCCAGACTTTGTAATTCCACTGGTAATATACGGTATATGTGTATATAATTTAATGAAATTACCGCTTAGATTAAAGGAAAGAATATTAAATATTTTGAATTGAATTGAATAATGCGTTCCCGAAACATAATCTGCCTTCAGTCCTTCTGCCCAAGACATTTGGTCACCGACTCTGCAGATATGACTTGTTAACCGTATATCAATTTTCTCTATTTTTTCCATTATTTTCTGATTTTTTCCTTGAAGAGATATTTACTACCTCTTCTAGATGTGTCTCCTCCTCACAGTGTCGGGACCGGCTCTGTCGCCCCCAGACTTGTATCCAAAGTGAAGTTTAGGCTCATTTCTCGGGGATAAAGCGACCGGAACGTGAACCTAACCACTAATTTCTATCCACTTGCGAGGTTAAGAATGCATGGGGTTTTACCTTGACTTACCCATATGTTTTCAGGATATTGGGTTATATTAAGCACATGGTTAACTCCATACTTGCTACTTATTTCTGTAACTTCCATTGTTTATGTAAACAAACTCCGTGGCTTGAGTCTGCAAGTTAACTATACCGACCGAGCTATTGCCGCTTGTCGCGACGTTAGTGCCAAATTCTGAGGATAGAGGGTGTCGCGTGGTCAGCTCAACGAAAGCCCACGGTCGTTAATTTCAGTTTTCTAGACCGGAGCCGCTATTTCCTTGAAATTTCTCCTCACTTATCATCACGAGGCTAAGTGAACCCCGTTTCAGACCCACTACTTCTCCGAAAAAGTGTGGTAGCGCCGGGTATCGAACCCGGACATCTGGATTTGTAGCCATGTACTCTGACCACTAGACCACAACGAATCACCATGGCCGTTAATTTCGGTCTTCTAGACCGGAGCCGCTATTTCCTTGAAGTACCTCCTCAATTATCCTCACGATGCTGAGTGGAGCCCGTTCCAGACCCACTACCCATTATTCGTATATGCGCGAAAATTTAAAAAGTAACCTGTATCTTTAGTGTATTCAGCGTTAGTATTAAGAAGAAATAGAACTGGAAAAGTGTGTGTATATATATATATACAGACAGGAGTATATTTGAGGTTGGTTCTGGAAAAGTTAAATTCCTCAGTAATGAAATTTTAATTTGTTATTGTCAATTTGAATTATTTTAACTACGGTATGATTAAAGATAGAAGTAGTTACTATAGGATTCTGACGATGGTGTATAACACACTGATATATTGGGTTTCTGGACTTTATCCATCGTCCTGGTTTTTAAGATAACAAATAAAAACACGACGTTTCGGAAACTGGACGACGGTCCAGTGATTGAAGCTAGCTCTTTCTAACGGACCCAACAGAATAGGTGTTTCCCTTTTCCTTCACCTGAGGACGGTAACAGATCCAGTTTCCGAAACGTCGTGGTTTTTATTTGTTATCTTAAAAACCAGGACGATGCATAAAGTTCAGAAACCCAATATATCAAAGTTAGTTGTGTTATAAATTTTCGTTGTCATACCTTTAAATTTTAACCTTGTTGTAGCAATTATGTTGAAACCTGTGTACTTTGGGCCCATCCGAATCATTCAAAATTTGTGTCATGGTTAAACATGAAGTTTCCGACGTATGAAATGTTTTCTCGGTTATGCAGGACGTTTGAATTACTGAATGTTTAATTTCTGAACCGCTCCCGGTCATAAAACACGAGTCTCATGTGGCTGATAGAAAAAACCGACGCGATGCTCTGCATTTCCTGTGATGTTTGGCTTTCTCATTACACCGGTTTTCATTCATTCGGCGCGAGTTGCATTAGTAAAACACTGTATCATAATCATTACAACGAAATTATTTTAAGTTTATTGTGCAATTTCACACAGCAAATATCTTTCTATGTTGCAGTGAATAACAAATTCGAATACCGTAACGTTTCCGGTTACAAAATTTTTATGGACCAAAAAACGAACTTTGTATTTTAAGGTACTTTGATGTATGTGTTGTATTCCAGTTCTGTTTAATGAAATCTGTGCTGTGAAATAGTACCTGTAAATATTCTCGTTATATCATATTCACCTTTCGGTTAACTACGAAATAATTTCTAAATTTTTGTCATACTTCGGTATTGGTACATCCATCCTGGAATCAGCGTTCAACTAACTTTCTGACCTATTAAAATTTATCTTCATCGCATATTAAATATATAAATAATATAAACAAATTTTAGACTAATCTCACTGTCTGCTTGTTTCTGTTCTGTCAGGCAACTAACCCTGTACACAATTGCTATGTATTTTTGTTCTGATCAACTTGTAATTGGATACAATATTAAATATTGGAAGTTATTAGGGAAATTTATGTTGCCCACTGTCCTTACGGGCTGGTCACGGTAGCCAAGCCGTCTTAAGGGACCCACACACGTAGGAGTCTGGCTCGCGAGTTCGACTCGGCTCGGGTTCCAATGAGCCTAACTCGTCCGTGTGTGAGTCCCAAAGTTGGCAGTCAGCTCATGCGTTTGTAGTGAAATTATCGGAGCCCGGCTCCCAAGTCAAGCTCGCCGAGCTTGACTCTCGAGCCAGATTCGTACGTATATGGACCCCTTAAGGCATGTACTCTCTTCGCTCGCTCGGAAGCCGGGATAGTGTGTTCGAATTCCACTCAGGACATGGATGTTTGGCGTGTGTAGGTGTTTATTTTGTATGTATTGTCCTGTGTTTAGGTAGATGCCTTGCGACGAGCTGATCACCCGTCCAAGGGTTCCTACCGTCCGTAAAAAATAATCAACGAAACTGAGAAATCAGCTCTATGCTCCAAAGTTGGAGCAAAGGAGAAAAATGTTCTTACAGTGCTTGAGTTTTAGTGGTGAAGGCAGTATGTGCAATAAATTAACCATTATATAACTCTGTGTTGCGTCTCTATATATAATTTCTACTCGTAAAAATTCTAAGTATAATTATAATGATCAAATCAAGAAGGATGAGATGCCAAGACATGTAGCATGAATGGGGAGTAGAGGAATACATGTAGGATATTGGTGGGAGAGCCAGAATGAAACAGCCAACTAGGAAGACGAAGACGTGAGTGGACAATATTAAAATGGATCTTGGAGAGATGTGATGGGATCGTATGGATAGGATCGATCTGTCTCAGGATGGAGATCAGTGGACGGAGATTTAGAGCACGGTAATGAACCTTCGGGTTCCATAAAATGCTGGGAAGTTCTTGAGTAGCTGCAGAATTGGCGGATTTTCAGGAAGGGCTCAGCTCCATTAGTGAGTGTCTAGTACAAGTTCTAGCTCCATGTAACTGACCTTGAGGTTTCGCACGCTCATGAGTTTTGTAATTGCTAGCGGTGCGGAAACATGGAGCAGAATGTGTAGGGCTCTTTATGATGTCTCTTCATATAAGTTGACAAGTAATTAACATCAGTGGCATGTCAGGTTTTCACATCAAACTGAAAACTTAAGGTATAATTCAAGTGGTGTGTCCGCGTTGTCATGTTTCAGTTTACAATACCAAAATCGCATCGAAAATGATTTATATTTTCCCAGCATATATAAGCACCCAGCATTTTATGTTCCTTTCGTTAAGCGTCGCTTTTCTCCAATCAGCACTGCTACACACATTGGCGTTATTTAAGGAATGAAACTGATAAACGCCAACCGTGTAATGGTATGGATTTCGGATCAATTCTTATCCAATTTGACCATTGGCTGAAGAATAATTTGAGGGATGAGACGCGGTCGGGCGGATAGAAACTCAACTTTATGACATAAATCTCTCTTGCCTTAAGAATACAGGAAGAGAGATAAAAATGAGATTGGTGAATTACTTTAAAAGATGCAGTTTAAACGAACAACATTTTAGGTATCCGATGTCTTATATGAAGGATGAAACCAGCAGAAAGACATCAACACTTCAATCCTTCAATGTAATCCTAGCGACGTCACTGCAACCTATTTCATAATGGCCCATTGTAATAAAATTCATACCTCCGTTTCACCCCTCAGAGTAATTGCTTTGCAGCAGGGTTCTGCGTTGCAGTCCTTGAAGACGCGTGTTTAGAAGCACGGAATATCGAACGAATCTGCCCTTAACTAGGAGCCCACACATGTCATCAGAGTAGAAACGTAATCTTAGTCCTAGAATAGAGAGTAGTAGTGAAGATGTACATGAAAACAGTAAATATGAGGTTGATATTAATTATGATGAATTAATTGTCAGTTTTATAACTTATCAAGTAAATAAACCTATATCGATGTAAAAATGGGGCACCCTGTAGCGTAGATGGTTAAGGCAATGTGCTACAACCCACAAGGTCGCGGGGTCCATTCCCGACGTCATTAGATTTTTTTTCAATTTACCTAATCCTTCCAGCCGCACTATGGCCTTGGGTTCGACTCAGCCTCTAACAGAAATGAGTACCAAGAATCTCCCTGGGAGGAAAAGAGCGGCCGGTGCGTAAGGCTATTAATCTGCCTGTCATCTGTGAGTCCATTGTTTAGTAAATGTTGAAGCCTCGACGTCTCACAACACTGTGGGCCTTCATGGCCTGTTACAGGGATAGCTTTAATTTTTTTATTGCAATTAAAATATTCTGAATGTGCGTTCACAAGACATTTATGATATAAACAGTAAAATACGTGATCATTTTTGTTCTGAATTGGATTACTTTTATACAGATATTTTAGGAAACTTTTCATTCATGTTTTACAGAGATGCTTTGACGATATAAACTTTTGTTATTAAAATGTAAAATTACCATTTTTAAAATAAACAAATGAGATCTTGTTTTGGGGCCGGTTACACGAGACATGGCATGTCGTTTGATGAGTCCTTTTTTTAATTTTATGAGAACATTTTTCTTTATAGCATCACCTTGTTCTCACACAATCATATTTTTATAACTGAACATAATGCAATTCTGCTCACTGATTTTATGTCCCATAATCATAACATTTAAAATTCAATGGCCAACCACAGCACATGGACAGTTAATTTGACCATTCTGTCACATGTGAGAGAAGGCGCTTCTTCTTAATACTCTGCTTTTGTCAGGTTAAAATTCTCTCGTATGTACTGCAAACTGTTAAGAGCCATCCTGCAACAGACTTCGAGAGAAACCGCAGCTCTTGTGTATAATGCAGGGTGCGAAGTTCTCATAGTGATGCTTATGAAGGGTTCTGTCTTTTGGTTGAAATGTAATTAGCCCTATAAAATAAACCAGAGTTTCGGAGGAATATGTAGCCTTCATCTCACAAGGTTGAAGAAAAGGGCAAGAAATAATTCACCATGAGGAAGGTAGTTAAGTAGAATTGTTGCTTATTCGCANCTGTTAAGAGCCATCCTGCAACAGACTTCGAGAGAAACCGCAGCTCCTGTGTATAATGCAGGGTGCGAAGTTCTCATAGTGATGGTTATGAAGGGTTCTGTCTTTTGGTTGAAATGTAATTAGCCCTATAAAATAAACCAGAGTTTCGGAGGAATATGTAGCCTTCATCTCACAAGGTTGAAGAAAAGGGCAAGAAATAATTCACCATGAGGAAGGTAGTTAAGTAGAATTGTTGCTTATTCGCAGTTAGTGCAATGTCATGTATGTCTGCCTAAACGCGAACCACGAATGAAGATTAATTTAATATTTATTCGTATAATAGGCTAGAATTTGTATCCCCTTTTCATCTTCCCATAACACAGTAGATAAAAAGTTTAAAGTTCAGTAATATTTAAGAAGTCCATTGCCTCACACAAAGCACATACAAAAGAACATGTCCTAGTTTGAGGCATCATGTTACAAGTCGGAAGGACGGGGCGTTAAGTCCCAATGAGGTCACTGGATTATTTGCAATTTACCTAATCCTTCCAGCCGCACTATGGCCCTGGGGTCGACTCAGCCTCTAACAGAAATGAGTACCAGGAATATTGTAGGGGGTAAAGGGCGGACGGCGCGCAGGACTAACAACCTTGCCTCCATCTATGAGCCAATTGTCTAGATAATGTGGGAACCTCGACGTCTCACGACCCTATGGGCCTCCACGGCCATAGCTTTACTTTCACCTTTCTACTTTTATTCCTCCTCCCTCAATGAGACAATTATAAAATAGGAGAGTAAAAGTCAGACCTGTTTACATTATGTGATATTTCATAACTCTCGTTGGTCTGACAGGCAGAGGACGCATTTTGTGCTTACTGGAATTATTATCAAGGATTAGTAATATAATATCTATCGAATAAAGCGGTGTAGAGTGAGAGTGATAATCATGGTAACTTTAACTCAGTTAAACTGATTATTTGAACAGGAAGGAAATAATAAAGTCCCCTTGTTTGTCCCTGTTATATTGTTGGACCATTTGTCAGCAGTGCTTACAGAGAGGAATAGACATGAAATTACAAAAACCTAATCCCTTCTTCAGCTGGTGTCTTGATTACTTACGCTTTGAAGTTGTGTCGAGAGATGGCGGTGGATTGTAATATTCATCTTTGACTTCGAGAGATCGGGCGTTTGGCTTCTTCGGTTACCCATTATGAATGCTCCTTAATGTTTACATTTTCCGTTCCCTGTTAACCCGTTGTTTACATTTCAAAATATTCTTCTCTGATTTTCCTTATTACATTGTGCAAATATGTGTTCTTTATTTTTGTCTGAATTCTAGTAACTGGAATGTAATATAATTAAAACTTCCGAGTAAAATGTACTTGGTTTCCATTACTCAGGAGCGATGCTGATAACGCTAGTTATATTCAATGTTTGCTCTCCTATGTATTTTTCTGTTTGTTCGCAGTGCTACCGGAAACCCGCGAACATTATTTTATGACCTACTTACGTCATTCTGATGGCACAATTTAAAAAGCTTGAGACATGAATAAAAATGTTTATATTCTTGAAAATGAGACGGGTGTGACAGCGTGTTGCGCTCTGGTGGCGGTTTGGAAAAGTTATGCAAATAATCAACTCAGTGTCTGCCTGCATGCACTATCCTTTCGCAACAAGTTACAAATGAGAAGTTTCCACAGTCCATTTTAGATGTGAGCAGGCATTTTTTTATTGCTGAACACAGTTCTTGTAATACAAAACAAAGAGAAACTATAATATAATATCATGATCGCAATAATTATGAGCTTTTTAGAGGCGAAAACGTAGATCAGATCATATGCTTATTCGTGTGGAAGCCATTGTATATGGGCCGTGGAGGCACTGTTCCACACATACACTTAACCTCGTCAATACATGGACGTAAGTGGTAGGCTTTACAAGCAGACCGCTTTACGCCTAGGCAAAGAATATTCCGGCATCCGCGGAAGTTGGGTCACACAGCGAGAAGAAAATGCACCGTCCGGTAATTTAACAAAGTCTATCCAGCTCTTAGCCAATTTTTTGGGTCCCTCATGAGGCCTTGAAGTTTATTGCTTTCATCATTCATTCATCAGTAATCTGTCAGACGACAGGTCCACAGTCTCTTCCAAAACAGTTCCTCCACTTAATGCGATCTTCTGTTTTTGGAAAGAGACTATCCAGGAAAGGTGGTAATGTGGTAGTTTTTCCATTTGCTTTCCACATCGCAGTACAGCAGCCGTTCAAACCACTCTGGTCACGCCTGTTGCTATATGAACTTGAACCACCTCGAGCATCATTTGCTCTGTGCTTCAAGTCGCTGCTGATGACCCTGCTTCCGGCATCAGTTTTTGGTTTTTGGTGTCTCTCTTCGTCTGGTGCCTACCCTTTAACCTATCTAGCAGGAGGGGCCCTGCCAGTAGCTAGGCTACCGCTGGTAGAGCTCTCAGGGTCCTTGACATACTCAAACCCCCTCACCACGATAAGGTGGAGACACCAACGAGGTCTTTTTTTTTTTTGCTTTAACCGCCAGTAAATGGACCCTAAATATCGTAATGCTGTATTAATTTCCATCTTAAAAAGTGTCAAATTATATACTCGTACAAAATTTTTTATAAAATTATGACAGGTATAATTAAAGGTTATTAATAATTATATTAAGTAGAGAGAGTACCTTTTATAAGTTGGAGGACCTGAGTCTTCCGTATTAACATCAAAAGAACCCTAGGACCGGAAGATTTTGGGAACTATTTTCACTGAAATTTGCACCCTTATTGCTTGTATTCTTGATGCGGCCCTAATCTCTCTGCAGATGCTCCCTTTTCTGTATCCTTGGGCCACACTTCTTTTTGTAGTTTTTATCTTTCCAATTTTGTATTTAAAATGCATTTGATTCTAACATTGGCCAGGAATAAGCTATCTTCAATGATAGTTTCAGCGCTTGTGCACATTTTCTCCAGTCACATGCTTTCACAATACTTTAAGTTATAGGGAGACATTTTGTTCATTTAGAAATATTCTTCTTTGCATAGAAAAGCCTAGGTTCTGTTCATTTTCATAGTCATTATAGTCGTATGTTTACTTCTCTGTCTATATTACCACATGTATGGGGTGTGCGTGACTTATAAGACGGCTTTTGGATTGGATTTGTTGCACCGTATACATTCACAACTCGGGACTACAGGTAATACAGCCCTATGACTATTCTACATACTTTGAAGTTCACCATTCCATACGCACTAGGATTCTCAGCCTTCACTAGTCATATCCTGGCAACGGAGTTACAGCATTCTCACTGTCACTTCAGACCACACGTGAAGTCTTGTTTGTCTAATTCCTCTCTTGCCAATATTCTGCAACTGCCAATTCCGAAGACTCGACTCAATTTAAGTCCAAGCTCGTATCCCTGCAGGCTGGTGTCTCGAAACTCGACTGTTCATTGACGTGTCCTCTGTTCTATCCTGTTGAACACTTCTTCCCAACCACTTCGCACGGACAACACGGAAAACAGAGCCTCCTTTGTTAAGGAGATGTGTTTATCGATTTGTTACATAACAAAAACGCACTATTATTGAGTGACTGCACTTGGGCGGGATTGTGTTTATCGAGTCGTTGCCTAGCAATGGCTGCAATTAAAAGCAGTTTCAGGGAATTTAACGTTCCTGTAAGAGTAAAATTGTTAAACGTTCTGCTCTTATTTTTTGTTTAATGGATCAATATTTGTTTTTTATTATATACATTTTAATGTACGATTTTGTCTAGTCTGGTGCATCCTTTTGACACTTCTTCAATATCAAATTTCTGCTGCCTATATTTTATAAACATTAGTGTTTCCTTTAGCTGTAATTTAATATACATATTAAGAATTATCCAGTAGCTTTATTTTCTTTACAGAATACAAACTCTTTCCAGTTCTTAATTAATTTCATGCAGTGGAGGTCTTCATAGGAAGACTAGAATTGTCCTCGTATAGATAAGTAATTCTCTTCCTTTAAAGGAACCAGGACATCTATCGCCACAAGCACATGAACCGCCATTGGCCTCAATGCCAGTTGAAAATAGCCCACATCATAATTTCCTGTTTCCTTATAATCCATTTTAATTTTTTTTTCATTGGCACTACAGCCCTCATTTGGGCCTTGGCCTACCTCCATGAAACTCTCCGTTTCACTTCGGTTTTTTTTTTCTAGATCTTAGACATACGGTAGGACTCCTTGGACGGGTGATCAGCTCGTCGCAAGGCCTCTACCTGTACACAAACAGAGAAAAACGCACACAAACATCCATGCCCTGAGTGGGATTCGAACCCACGATTCCGGCTTCCAAGCGAGCGAAGACAGTGCATGCCTTAGACCGCTCGGCTACCGTTACCGGCCAATTTTAATATTATCTTCAGTGCAGTAGCAGGTACGTGAAGCTTAATATTCAGCTCCATCTAGTGCCGAGGTAAAGAGTGTCCGAGCTGTACTTCCACTCCATCATATGACTTCATGGTGAAGTGATTAATTATATAGTGAAATGCATGGGATAAGTTTACCTTTACCCGTACCAAGCGCCTACTCTTAGATCTGAACGGTATCTTCCGTTCACGTTTCTCAATTTAATTTCGTATTTCTCATTTTTACCATGCCAACTACATTCCCCCCTCCCTGTCTATCTCATCCTCTTTGATATTATCTCTCTCTCTCTCACTGTTAAAGCCGATCCCAGTGACCGCGCGGTCTAACGCATGAACTCTCTTCGCCCGCTCGAACACTGGGATTGTGGGTTCGAATTCCAATCAAGACATGGATGTCTGTGTGCTTTTATTCTGTGTTTGTGTTGTTCTGCTTGTAGGTAGCGGTCTTGCGACGGGCTGATCCCCCTTCCAAGGAGTCATACCGACTGTGTATATGATTAAGAAACTGAAAATCGGCCAAGTTCCAACAAAGGGCTGTAGAGCCATAGACCGATACGAGTAATCTCACTGTTAAGTGATGTTTTATAACCATCACTACTTTTCGTATTCTGTGTCTTGTGCATTTGTCTTCATCTCTTTGATGCAATAGGAAACATTTCAAGAAATTCCTTGGTTAAACTCTAACGATGAAGACATCGAGTAAAATAACGGACACTGTAGACACGATACGTCCCATATGCAGGTCAGACACAGATCTCTGTGCTAACTTGCTCGTAACGATGTTGAAGATTGTTTCAAATCTCACATCTGTTTTCCAGTAACAGCACTCCGTATGATTGGACCAATCATAACTGACATCCCCGGGAGATTTCCTGTGGCAGTGGCTGTTCCTATTAGCCGGACGGACTGTTTGTGACGTACCACATTCCTTGGAGAAAACTCTGGAAATGCTCACAGACTCTGTTGCTTTTGTTTGTCGCCAAGTTCGAAAGTTCTGATCTTTTTTTATGACACTATACTATCTTAAAGAGGATGGCCCATTGAGTCAATTTTATGAAGAGTGATGTCTTGTTGGGTGACGCTTCCGACGTTTCGGATGTTCATAGGTCACTCTTTGACCCTGAAAACAGAGACAGTGCTAAACTTCAAGCATGGCGTCACATCGCAGAAGATGGTATTTCTTATAGTCGCCACACTGAGGAACTCAAACCTCACTCGAGTCCATTGAAATTTATTTTTTTTGCAGCTCTTTTGAACTTTATTCTGCGTAGTAAAATAATTTTGGAACCAGGATAACTCAGTCGGTATAGCGAGTGGACTACGGATTTGAGAGCCAGGGTTCTACACCTGACACGACACCGGCTCAGTGGCCTGATCAGTTTCCTACACAGTGCGTACACAGAGCTCCTTCTCAAACTGCAAAGCGGCCGAAGCGTGAATCTGACCACACACACTGCCATCTGGTCCTCAGAATAAACATGCAAGGAACTATGTTTCACTCCCCAAATATATTCATAGCATGAAGCTAAATCAAGCATAAAGAAGACTTTATCTTAAAGTAAGAACAAGTTTATTTTTACTATCTTTGCAATCCTTTATACATATCCTGACTGTACACTTATCTCTTATTTCCGTTCGTTCATCAGTTGCGGTAACCCGGCAGAGAGCACAACTTTCAGACTGGAACTACTAAGTATATTTTTCGAGCTGCCAGTTAATGACAGTATGTAATCTGAAAAAAACAGTCTTCTGGGATGTGGCGCCGTGTAGATGTTGTGTTAACCGACGTTTCGGAGGAACATATCGCCTACATCTCCAGGGTAGAAGAAAAAAGAAGAAAATCCGCGAGCTAAGAGCCAGCGTGAGCAGGTGCTGACAGACTAACAGACTAGCACCACTTGGTCTGTCAGCACCTACTCACGATGGTTCCTCTCTCGCGGATTTTCTTCTTTTTTCTTCTACCCTGAAGATGGAGGCAATACGTTCCTCCGAAAAATCGGTTAACACAACCTCTACACGGTGCCACATCCCCAGAAGACTGCTTTCTTCATAGTCACCGCCGTGAAAATTTCAAATATTACACAGTATTTAATCTGTTTATAGTTTACACTTAATCAATCTATTAGTCGGGAAATTAATATGTAAGAACTTTTATGATTACCTTATAGTATATTTTAATTCAACTACTTGTAGCATTAAAGTCTTGGAAACCAATGCCATGAAGAAACGGCTCAAAGAGCTTCCCAGTTGCACCATGTTAACACAGTCCAGACAAAAATTTATAGTCAACGAGCTCTAATAGAAATTTAGATATTTTATATTGCGGTGTTCCGGAATATGGCACTCCAGGTGCTCCCGAAAGATTGAGGGAGCATGTTTCGTCTGAATGTTGATAACGACTTATGATACTACACGGTGTAATAATCCAAGATATCATAATCTACATTTTACTGCCTCGAAAACGTCATAACTCATTAAAAGTAGATAGTTTAAACAAACTACCAAAGCATCCGAAACAACTTAAATTTAATTAGCTTCCTCTAAAGTAGCGTCTGATTTTGCTAGAATGTATCTCATTTATCCGAAGTTATTTCAAACTTGGCTTAAAATATTTCAGGCTACCTCAAGCCACCAAAAGTAACTTTAGAAAACAAAAACTTGACAAAAATACCAACAGTTCCATTGGGAATATAGAGGAAGCATTCGAAAAAATAATGGTATATATGTTTGGAGGTTAGGAAGCGACAGACATTCAATTAATTTCGAAACCATTCTGAATCTGCTTGGCTCTTTCAATTCTTCAGAAATTTGTTCCCGCATGAATTATCACTCATAAACGTCTACCCAGCGAGATATATCGATAACTGGTTTACCACTTAAATAGATGTCTGCAAATTTCAGATCACGACAAAATATAAGAATAATTTTCTAGTATAAGGAAGCCAAGCTGGCCGTCTGAATCACCAAATAATCCTTTCCTTCATGGCTTTCTTGATTTGTCATCGTTTTCTGTTAAATTAGTAAGAAATATTGTCACTTTTGCTTGAAAATGAACCTGTAAATTGATTTTTTTTAATTTGCTTCATTCTGGTCCGTCACACTAACAAGTTTACAATTAAATTTATTTCAGTCCAATGTGGCATATAATGCTTCCACCACTTCAGCACTTAGTTACCCAACATGTTTCGATTCATAATGAATCATCATCAGAGGTATGCCTCTATGATCAGGAATCCACTAAAATGTAAAATTTGTTAAAAGTAGAAACACTTAAAACATTTATGATGCTCACTATGTGTAGTTTTTTATTTTTGTCGTATAGATGTTGACGTAAAATTTTTCTTTTCTAATAAGAACGTTTTTGTATTAGATTACTTAGAAGTGACGTAGTTGCAATCACTTCCCTAATGGAAAATTAAAAATGTTCCACTGTATTTTATATAAAAATTCAATTTTGTTTCACCACAGCAGCCTTCCTTACGTGAAAATTATGTTTATGAGTGTGTGTATAAACTTATTTTAAAATAAGAATTTGATTCGTGAACCTATATAGGTTGGTTTTATCTTCCTTAATAGAGGAATTGTCGTCTATCCCTTGGTGGTGTGTTCTTGTTATTAACGGTGAGGTTTGTATGCGTGCTCTGCTGCTTGTGCATAAGCAATTACTAAGGAATACAATTCAAAAACGTTCTTATTACAAAAGGAAAAATTTACTTCAACGTCTATCAACAACTACACATAGTGAGCATCTTAAATGTTTTCAGTGTTTCTACTCTTAAAAAATTTACGTATTAGTGGATCGTAGAGGCATACCTCTGATGATGATTCATTATGAATCGAAACATGTTGGGTAACTAACTGAAATAAACTTAATTGTAAATTGAATACTTTACGGACAGAGCGTCGTGTACATGGATGATAAGAATGAATATATTCTATATAAGGCCATAGAAATTATAAGTAAACTCCTTGGCCTGTAGTCCGCAAGCGAACTATACCGATCGAGCGACCGCCGTTTGTCGGCGAAGTTAATACCAACTTTAGCGGATAGAGGGTGTCGCGTGGTCAGCGCAACGAATCCTCATGGGCATTAATCTCAGTTTTCTCTACCGTAGTTGCTATTTCCTTGAAATAGCTACTCAGTTATATTCACGAGGCTGAGTGGACCCCGTTCCAGACCCATTATTTCTCAGAAAACCTTGTAGCGCTGAGAATCGAACCCGGACCGCTGGATCTATAGCCAGGAACTCTGACCACTAGACCACAGAGGCCGTCAGTTGCGAGTAGAATTGATTTAAAATAAGGCAGTCTTAGTTCAGTTACACTAAATAAACTTGTAGAAGGAAAAGATCTCTTCAGATATCAGTTTTCCCGTTCCTTGGTTGTGACACAGGCGACTAAAATGTAGAAGAAGAAGAAGAATGCCGTCTTCTTGGATGTGGCGCCGTGTAGAGCTTGTGTGAACACACGGCACCGCATCCCAGAAGGCGGCATTCTTTATGGTCATGACCGTCAAAACCTCAAATCCTACACAAAATGTAGACGTTCATACGAGTAATACCTAAGCCTTGTGAACTGGAAAGAGTTTAGTTTAGTGTGCACACATTTTAGGTAGCGTCGAAGTTGGACAGGAGCCGGTACCTTCAGAATGAGTTTTCATGACTCTCAATACTGTATGAACACCGACAAATATTGAATATTAAAATTTCTGCAACATCTGAATATTTTTAATTACTTAAGGTAAAATCAAATGCAATATTTTTGGATTAATGATTTAAATTGCTGTATATTTAGTGAGCCAGGAAAATGTATATACAGATACAGCAGTTTCCATTTACATTGTGAAAGTATTGCTATTCGAGACCACTTTAGGACTAAAGTGTAAAGACTCAGAATTCATATCCGTTGTCACCTTTCGTGTGGTTGTCTGAAACTCCGATACTTTCAGGTAAAAAAACACATTTCAAGTGTAGGAAATGCGAAAAGTTTTAAAATAGTATGGCAAAGCGAAGTATGACGTGAGAGGTACAGAGGATGTCGAATAAAACGAAAATCTGAAAGCATTGAGAAGCATAATTCCATGCATCTTCACGGCGTTGAGGTGTAAACTTTAGTTTGACTGCACACATATCCTGGTCACACTCAGTGGGTGTTTTAGGATGCTGGATCCTTTGCTTTGCTTTGAAATACATTACACGGATCCTGCGTTTCAAGAACCGGAATGTACTCGCAGAAGTGACGGCCTAGCATCTATGTTGGGGAGAGGTCAGTCAGGTAGCCTGATGCACTAACAAAGCCGATATTTGACACAAGACGATAAGTTACACCGTTCTATTTTTAATGTTTGAGTCGAACAGTTCTATATTCCTATTTAATAAAACATTTGTTTGTGAAAATCATGCTTAACTACGAAGATTATTTCTTGAAACTGTAAAACATTTTTTTTTTATTATTTAGTAGAGGACGAATTTCTGCTTGTTCATCTATTTTGTCACTTAGATCGTAGTGTGTAAATCACTGCCACATATATGGTTCGTTATGTATTATGTATGTATGTATGGTGTCCGTCACTTAACTGATTTGGAATAAGCAGGCTTCAGTTATCGCGGTGTGGTTCCCTTGAGTAGCAGGTCAAGAAGTTCAGTGCTTATGCAACTCGAACATCCATCAGCTGGATCCAGAAAGTCGGCACGTGGACCATATTCCCAGCAGTCTACGTCTTCAGATGCTGTCCTTCTAATATTCGTTACTAAATAATGCGGCATAATCCTTCGTTAGGAAGGGTTAGTCTCTCAGCTTAAAAAGAAATTCCCAGAATTTTATAGAATCATTATTTCATTACCGTGTTCAGAAGAACCTGCCATTGGTTTCAGTTCTGAGGTGCGTGTGTTTTGTCTACGTCTTCAGATGCTTTCCTTGACATTTGCTTCAATATTTTCCCTCTCACTTCTGCTTTTCAAGCATTATTTTTTATTTAGGACCACCTCTGTGATCTAGTGGTCAGAGTTCCTTGCTATAGATCCAGAGGTCCCGGGTTCGATTCTTAGCGCTACCAGATTTTCTGAGAAGTAGTGAGTCTGGAACGGGGTCCACTCGGCTTCGTGAGGATAATTAAGGAGCTATTTCAAGGAAATAGCGACTCCAGTCTAGAACACCGAGATTAACGGCCTTGGGGATCCGTTGCGTTGGCCACGCGACACCCTCTATTCACTATAGTTGGTACTAACTTCGCAAACAACTGGCGGTAGCTCGGCCGGTATAGTTCGCTTGCGGACTACAGGCCTCGGGGTTTTTTTTTTTTGCTTTTTCATTTAGGTTTTCTGTACGATGCTTACGATGTACTTTCATCGTCATAACCATGTAAACTTGTTAATAATCTGGACTCACAGGAACGACGCACTGTTGTAAAATTTTGATATCCTTTCGTAATCATTGCTGTTCTGTTTTCGTAATTACCTGACATTACATTTCATGTGTAGGAACAACTCTCATATTGTACAGTGCGCATGAGCTGATCGCGTTCTGGCCGGACGGGAGTATACACGTAACTAGCCAATTCAGTGCTTCAGTTCTCCATATCGGACACTATTACGGTGTCATGTGGTCCTCGCATGGCTAGTCTCTCATAGAGAATGATGAAATTATTGAGAGTTTTATGTATTTGTAGGATATATACACATTTTAGGGACATTGCCGAATTTATATTTGAATATATAGCCCAGTGTTAAACTTGAAACCATCTGTGACCTTTCATACATGTAATATAATCCTTGGTTTTTGGCGTTTTGAAATGCATCACAATTTATGGATTTAATTATGCAAAATTATCCGCAGTGTACACCATAAATTTAATAATTTCGATCTGAAACCTTGTCTCCATCGTCAGGACGTTCCGGAGACAAGGAACACGGCTCTATGTCCGTTGAAATCCGAGCCATTACCAGTATTTCACAGATTTCAAAGGTCAATGAAGCAAGAAACAAGAACCGCATAAAATATGTACATTTCCTGAAGAAAGCATTCTTCTGGGATCTGGCACCGTGTAGATGTGTTAACCGACGTTCCTTCGAAAAGTCGGTTAACACCACATCTACACGGTGCCATATCCCAGAAGATAGTCACCAGCGTGAAAACCTCAAATCTTACAAGTACTTTTCCTGTTTATAATGTTCTCACTTCGGATTCTTTCAGGAAACTCTCCTCCTTCTCAAAGGAAATACTACACAAGATACAATCTCTTTGCTTATGAGAAAGATAGTTTTCACTCTCACTAAATACAATGACATGAAGGCATAGGGGAGAAGCGGAAGTAGAGCTCCACGCGCTCTTAACATCAGCACTATTTTGAGATAATTCGTAATATTAACATTTCCCTAAATACCCGTCTGAAAAGGGGATGAGGGGGGAGTGGTTCAGAGTGATTATGGACGTGTTGACTAAGAGAACAATCTGCGGGAAATCTAACCTCTTACGTTATTTATTTATTTATTTATTTGTTTGTTTATTTACTAAATTTTTCCAACTCTGCAAATTATGTAAAGTCCACATTAGCTTGAGCAGGTGGGTACAGCAAGCAGACACCTGCTCACGCTGTTTCCTCAATCGCGGATTTTTCTACCCTGAAATTGGAGGCGATGCATTCCTCCGAAACGTCAGTTTACACAAGATCTACACGGGGCCACATCCCAGAAGACGGCATTCTTCAATCTCACTCTTGTATACCAAGACACAAAGAAACATGACTAAGGTTTTTCATGGTTTTATTCAGTCTTTCAATGCAATTACAGATATGGTACCATGATTATGTCACGGATGCTTCCATCCACACCCTTTCCAATTAACTATACATTATCATCAAAACATTCGATGCCGTATGCTCTGAGACACTGACAGCGCCCTTGAATATACGTACTACAAATAAATAATTTAATAGTAAAATTTTGTTGTATTTGACAACTTCGCTTAATTTTGGCTGTGGTTCGAGAGAGTTCAGTCAGTATAGTAACTCTAGGATGGTCAATCAGGTTCGTATCTCCGCAGGGGCAAGGAATTTCCTTTTCACGTTCATATGTGGGCTCATTCTGGTGCATACTGAGCTTTCAATCGAAGATTGTTATGAATTCTTTCCCGCAGGCAAAGGCAGCCGGGGCGTGAAACTGCTCACTCACCGCTATCTAGAGCCCAGGTTGTGACGCGTACAGCAGCACCTAAAATTTTAAAAATTTGCATAATGTTGGGTGCTGTGTTCACTCGGCACGGCGGCCAATGATTGGCGTATTGTAGCCTGCCCCGGGTGATTATGATGATGGAGAATTTTGTGGAATGAAGATTGGCAGGGGAAACCGAAGTACTCGGAGAAAACCTACCACAGCGCCACTTTGTCCACCACAAATCCTACTTGACCAGACCCGGGGTTGAACCCGGGCCGCCACAATGGGAAGCCAGCGACTAACCGCTTGAGCTATGGTGCGGCCCAAACAGCTGCACCTACGGTCTCCCATAAGTTTTCTTGGCGTGGAGCGACGCCTTGAGGGACAGGAATCTTTGTCATTATTTTATTGTGCTGTCTGTTGTTTGAGGTAGCAATAGTGTCAATATATTTTGAATTAGTTCCAAAGAAGACAGTGCAGGCTGTTGAGCGCTTTAACCTCAAATGTTGTGGTCCGGTTCAAAGCAGGCCACACCTGACAGCTCATCTCCCATGACACAATGAATTCAAATTTATAGGGAGTTAGAGGTGTTCTCTGGGAAAATCGGATTATGTAGAAAATATGTATTTATTTTTTGTATGAAAAATTGCATAACATAAATATTCAAGGGAATTAGTGCTGTATAAGTTGTTAGAATCTTTGTGTGACAAAGCAAATCATTCCAGAGAAATTTGGAGCTGCTTTAATAGAATCTTGTTGCCTGCCCCACTCTGTATGACTGGTTGCCATCTGTCCGCGCCAGGCGAGGCCGTAGGTTCGGAGTCATATGTCAGTCATGTACAGTTTGCTATATACAGTTTGCTTCATAAAATATGGTGATACTGAAGAAGATCGTGCGTTGCAGATTGAACCTAGAGTTCAGTGTGGGGTCAGAGCCACGTGATAGTTAGATTTAAGTTGTTAAATACTTTGTCTGAAGTGAGGAAAGGGGAAGCATTAATATTAATAAATCCACCCTCATGTTATTCATATAAGTATGGTGACCATGGGAATGTAGTTCTGTCGATTGTGATGAGTTTTTTTGTTTTAAGTGGTAGCGGATCATGATAAATTAGGTTTGTTAGAAAATTAAGATCTTGTTTTTAATTATTTATGAAGTCTTAGAAAGTTAGCAACAGATATTGTGTAAAAAGTGGGTTTAGAGACATGTTGACGGGGGTCTTTTTTACCCTGCAATTATATAATTGTAATTTGTAGTACAGTAAGAAGCCGGTCACTGTAGTCGAGCGGTCTAAGGCATGTACTGTCTTCGCTCACTTGGAAACCGGGATCGTGGGTTCGAATCCCACTCAGGGCATGGATGTTTAGTGTGTTTGTGTGTGCGTTTTTCTGTGTTTGTGTACAGGTAGAGGCCTTGCGACGAGCTGATCACCCGCCCAAGGAGTCCTATCGAATGTGTAAGATCGAGAAAAACCGAAGTGAACGGAGAAGTTCATGGAGGTAGGTCTAGGCCCACTCGGGCTGTAGTGCCAAGGGGGAAAAATACAGTAAGAAATCGCGAATAAATCTAACGGAGAATATTTCCTGGTATTAGGAACATCCATAGAGGGTTCGTTGGTTTACTGAGATCCATGAAAGTACGGCTAATTTAATTGTAGACAAGTATGCTGATAACGTATTGTAGGTGAAACCTATCCCTATAACAGACCATGGAGACCCATAAAATTGTGAGAAATTGAGGGTCCCATATTTTCTTCAGACAGTCGGCTCACAGAGGGCGATAAGGTTGTGAGCTTTACGTGCCGGCCGCCCTTTACGCCCCAGGAAGATTCCTGGTACTCATTTCTGTTAGAGGCTGAATCGACCACAGAGCCATAGTGCAGCAGGAAGGATTAGGTCAATTGAAAAAAAAGCCCTCGTCGGGACTCGAACTCGCGACCTTCCGGTTTGTGGCATAGTGCCTCAACAAACTACACTATATATTATATATATTATATATCAGTATATATTATTGGTCTGATGCAAAATCTCCGGAAATTCACATTTTCGGGTCGATTAATTAACAGCCAGTAATATACTGAGGAAATTATTACATATCCGCTTCCGGCGGACTAGTTTCATTTGTCTGGCTTTCAGTACATTGATTAAGTTTACTAATTCCAGCACTGGTAGGTTGGACTGATCTATGAAAGAAACTGCAATAAGCAATGGTGTTCATATGTGATCAAATGAGGCTACTTCTTAAGAGTAATATATTCAGAGAACAGAATTTGTTGGGTTGATTTATTCTTTGCTGTTGAATTGAAGGAAATCGGAACACAGAAGTTCAATTTACTGCTCTTAGCAAATATATAGGCGTCACATCTTTTACCAAGTGTCTGCAGAGTTTAGATAGTTTGCTGAGTAAGAGCTCAAGCTGCCCACGGCTACTCTGAGTCAAGCTCAAGTACAGTGCTTTCACTAAAGATTGACAATATTTACGTAATAAATTGCCAGATGTTTTTTCAGTTATACACTACACGAATTTAGAACAATCATCCTTTAGAAAACCCAACCAAGTCTTTATGTATACAGAAGAGAGTGTAGTTTTAATACTGTTGTCTTCTGGAATGTGGCTTCGTATAGTCTGGTACATGTTTACTAACGTCTCGGAGAAACCTACAGCCATTTTAAGGATAGGAGAAGGCGTAGGAACTTAAAATTTCATGCAATATGATATGTTTTATGTATAATTCTCACATGCAGACTTTCATCATTTACAGGTAGAATTTTATTACTCGATATAATAATATATTGATCTATCTCTCCATATTTAAGTATTTTATATTAATTCAATTAACGAATCGACGACTCTATGAAGCATATTCAGACTCTGGTTTATGTTAAGTGTTTTATTTTGTTTCCTACTTCCATAATGCACGTTAAACTGTAATACTTCTTGGCATATACATACAGCTTCTTGAAGCAACACAAGTTCACTTATCATTCAAATAGGCCTCCGACCTTAGTTTTATGGCTGGGACAGTTGAGGAAATAGAAGAAAATCACAAATTTTTAAAGAAGTATAATATGAGGGATAAGTGCCCAGTTTTATGGAATATTTTTAAAATGCGGGTCAAGAATGAGTTTGTTTTATAACAGTTTATGAATTAATTAGTAGGGATATTACTCGGAACGTCAGCTTCAAATTATCTTGATCCATTCTGCGCTATATTTCGCGGAAAATTCTTTGATACAATTCAAAACTTGATTACATGTTAGTTTATAATTAGTGAAATTATGTTTGCGTTCGTGTAAAGGAAACATAACACAGTAATGATAAGAAGTTTAAAGAGGATGACATTTAAATAATTTAAATTATATAACGAAAACATATATAATTACATGACTGTAAATCAAAAAGAATAAATGCTGAAACGTTAATGAATTTGATGTGAACGACTGACGCGACGGGTTCGTGTCCTGCCTCTGCATTACAGATGCATCTGTGGTCATAGGCGTATGTTCCGCCGTATGCTAATCAGGTCATGATTTCATTAATCAAACTCAAACAGACGGTTGTAAACGATCAACTAAATTCGTGCCTGTAATCACGTCAGTGAAGTGAATCAAATGGCTTGAGCACAAACATTTAACTTAATGCATCTCATTAAAGAGATGTTGCACAACTTCGTGTTAGCACTGACATGCTCCTCATTTCTACTTGGTATCTATAACTGAAACTAACGAACTGAATAAGAAACTGGATAACGACAAATTATGAACTGGACGGTCACGGTAGCCCAGCGGTCTAAGGCATGCACTGTCTTCGCTCAATCGGAAACCGAGATCGTGGGTTCGAATCACACACAAGTCATGGATTTGTTTGTGTATGCGTTTATTCTGTGTTTATGTTGTACTATGTTTAGGTAGAGGCTTTGCGACAAGCTGATCACCGCTCAAGGGGTCCTACCATCTGTGAAATGATCATGAAACTCAGAAATCAGCCCTATGCTCCAAATTTGGAGCAAGAGGAGAGAAAAAATGTATGAACTGACTGGACTATTTACTAACTACCCAATTTACTGGCTAACAAAGCGGCCTCCGTAGTCTAGAGGTAACGTTCCCACCTCATGACTCGTAGTACGCGGTTCAAATACCCGGCGGAAGTCGTCGAATTTTTAAGGGCGGAAAAAATCAGGGAACAAGTCCTTCGGGAGGGACTTTAAGCCGTGTGTCCCGTGTCGTAGCTTTACGGCACGTATAAGAACCTCATATCTCCAAAGGAGGTCACAGAGCCAAATTACGGACGTTTCCCGCCCAACAGCGGTCACTAATACCTCCGGTAGATGGGGAAAGCATTATAGATACCTCTCAGCTAGTAGAGCCGGTCTCGCTGGCTGGGTGGGACTGATGGTAAGCACCAGTACCGGTAGGATATAGAGACTGGTAGAAATCATAGAGGGAAGCACAGTGGACCAATACAGGTCTAAGTGCATGGGGAAACACACCCTCTCCAATAACTAACTAACTAACTACTGACTAACAAACTAACGGAACTGAGTGTCTTAATTACTTAAAGTTATATAATGCAATAATGGTATTAAGATGGAAGATCACAGAAAGAGTAAATAATTTATTGAGAGATCGGAACAGTCGGTGGCATCAGAAAGAAATTACGAAATGACTCGTACAGATCGATCTCTCGAAACTGGAATTCTGTCGTCACACACTGAAGAGATGGAGGTGTAGGGAGATCGTTCTCGGTATGACTGAAGAGATGGAACAGATTTAAGTCTGTAGGGGAAAGTAAATTGTGGATCATTCAGCGCTGATCTTACAAAGGTTAATCACAGACTGGCTGTAATGTAAAATAATTTCTGTACGTATTTGAAGCAGTTGTTATGAATAAAACAGAGCGGCAACCAATTATGTTCAAAAAGAACTGGTGAGATTTATCCTTATTTTATACTACTACTTTCTAAGACGTTCGAAATTTGAGGTATCCCTGAATAATATTTATATTGATTCGATATTATATCATTGATGTATTCATATTTATAGGCGCCCTCTCGAATAAGACTAATTGGAGGCACTTACTTCTCATAATGAAAGCAAATTCTAATCACACGATCAAAGGACGCTTGTAGTATTACAGTACCTGTATCCATTACAATAGTAACCTCAAAGCAACCTATTAATATTGACTACAGTGTCTGTGTTTTAGTTTCAACGGCAATATTCCATTGTAATGTTCAGTTAAACGCTTAAAGCGACATTGTAAATTACATTCAAGTATCGTAATAAAGAATAAAAACTTTAAATTTCTTACGAAATTAAAACCACCCTGCTTCATATTATTGTTTTAAAGTGTGTCCATCTGTATTTCATTTAATTCAGTGCCATTTTACTTTGCTTAATGAGCTTAAGTTTAGATTCTTAAGTTTGGAATGTCTTGTGATTCTGCAAGTTTAATATCTCTTGAATTAAAAATTTGAAAATATGTCCCTAAAGTTATCACAAAACCTTCGTAATGAAAGTTACATCTCTTTTTTACTGTGTGAACTGTTTCAATTTGCATCCAGCGAAGCTACACAGTCATCGTATTAGCTGGTGACTCGAGTGTACAGACTTTTGGCAGTCAAATATGACAATAGGCTAAGTTAAGTTCCTTTTCATTAAGTTTCTGAACGTGAAAGATATTAAATATGATTTAGCAGAAATAACTTATGAATTTGTTGGCCACAGTACCAGCAGGACTAAGACACACACTATTTTGACCCACACATCACTGGAATTAGGTGCCCCAACACGTTTCCAAGCAGGAATATATGTCTCCTTTATGCTACACAGTGATTTCGTAAGTGTGTAGAGCACTGCTCTTGACCTGTTTTCATTCGACGAGTCCTGACAAATACATAAGATCCATATTTTCTGAGTTACTTATGTGTAGGAACAGATAAAGGGCCACGTACGAGGAAACTGAAGAAATAATGCATTTCATTTAAAGGGCATTAGAATGGCCGGCATGTCTGAAGAATGTAATATTCGAGTGGTGTAAATTTTCTTGTTAAAATGATGACAAAAATCGAAAGAAAATCAGGAGCAATATTTGTACTTCAAACGCTCTCGTTCATATGGGACAAAAATTGTGCTTCTACAAAACCGGAAACATATTGCTGAAGCCAAAATATATCCCTTTCTTTGCTGCTTTTGTTGAGGGAGAGAGCGCTGTGGGAAGTTGTAAAGACACGATGAGAATGCACATTGTGTGGTAAGGGGCTGAAAGGCTGCAACTTAGCCATTACACTCAGATCATTTCTAGTGTTATGGCTCGCTGCTTCCGTTATAAGAACCTAAATAACATGGCTGCACAATTCATGTTACGTATAAAGTGTAATATAAGTTAAGAATAATTCCTTTCAACATTAAATATTTAGAGTGTCCGTCTAAATTGCTTCCTTGCACAAAATATAATACCCAAAAAGGAAGACTGTTAATTTAACCTGAAAGGACGTAACTACTTTCTACATGAACTTTAAAGATAATTTCCAAATAAATCGTTGTTTTGCCTAGATACTGAAACTCTATAGGCATTTCATATTATTTCCTTTTTCGTTTTTAGAGTCAAGAGTATCCAGTTTATGTACAGATTATGATGACACGAAACTAAATTAAACAAAGGAAGTAATTACTTGAGGAGTTAGAAACAGGGCTCATTTTGGAGTTCAGGCCACTGTTTTAAAGAAACTATTTCAAACGTCTTCCGTTTTATTTGAGGTCTCTATGCTTTCAATATGATCTACTTGTGAGGCATGGCCTGCTTGATATGTACTTTTTTTCCCCTTGGCACTACAGCCCCAGTGGGCCTAGGCCTACCTCCATGAACTCCGTTCACTTCGGTTTTTCTAGATCTTACACATACGGTAGGACTCCTTGGGCGAATGATCAGCTTGTCGCAAGGCCTCTACCTGTAGATAAACACAGAAAAACGCCCACAAACATCCATGCCCTGAGTGGGATTCGAACCCACGATCCCGGCTTCCGAGCGAGCGAAGACAGTGCATGCCTTAGACCGCTCAGCTACCGTGATCGGCTGATATGTACTTTAATGGCCATTAAACTCGAAGGAAAAGAACACACTGTTATAGAAATCCTACTAGGAATCACGGTGTTGGCTGGGAAAGACACACCTCTGAGTGAAGTAATTGCAGGACGTTAATTTACTGTACCCTCCTGTTAGAGACATAGCCTTATTCAAAATTCCACGTTCATACATTACGAGGGAACCCTACATTGATTCCGAGGTAGTTCTGTTTAAATGCTTCCAGGACCATATACAAGTACCTACCTACCTACCACTCGGCGCTACAGCCTTGGCCTCCTCTACTACCAGTCTCCACAACGAATGCGTGCTGCCAGAGGAATGGACCCACGCATGATGACCCGAGGCTGGTTGTTAGGTTTCTGAACAAATTTCTTTTTACAGGATGACGTTAGCCTTGTTCCCAATCCCAGACCTGGAGGATCAGGGTATCTCTCTTAGTCTGGACTCTACCCTTTGACCTTTCCGGCATGGGTGACCTACCAGTAGTTAAACTACCGCCAGCATAGCTCTCCAAGTCACAGATTAACGCAATCCACACCACCACGGCTTAGTGGAGACACCTTTGGGGGCCTATATACAAGTAACACATACAGATAATCTTTAATAGGAGTTCACAGTATTGTCATTAAGGCATGACGTTGTTTTGTTCGATATGGAATTACTCACTCTGGAATTAGTTAAAAACTCATTTCTGGTTTAGGTTAGATGAAGTTAGGTTATGCATCAGACCACTGCATATCCATTTGTGTGAACATTTGCCTATTTGGAGACAGCTGTTCGGATTGTTTTAGGATAGTATGCGCTAAGGACACAGTATCAGATCACTGCGCCTTCACCTGCGCATTCGGGAAGAGATTGGGCGGACTGGGTCAGGTTAGATTCGGTTAGCGTATAATAATAAACCGCGTTTACCTACGAACACCCATATGCTTTACCGTAAAGGTCTGAATATTTTCAATTTTTGACAATTTTGAAAATTTTTAACTGTATTAAATTATCAGAACATTTCAAATTTGAGAATGTTTTAAAGCATAGGTTTTTAAATTTTCATAAAATTCTAAATTTCCTAAATTTTTAGAGTCGTGTTTCTTAATTGTCCACTGTTTTCAAACATTCGATATATTATAATCGAATTTTCTAAAGTTTCGAATTGTTTTAAATTTTGAAAAATATCAGAAGTGTAGAATTTTAAAATTGAATTAAATTGGCGAAAATGTTAATAATTTTATATTTTTGCGGTCATTTTTAAAGTGTTTAAACGTTTAATTTCTCGGTTTCTTTCAGATTCGCAAGTGTTGAAATTTTTCGTATTATCACAAATTTTGAGGAAATTTGAGAAAATATCAAAACATAGACATTGAATATATATTTTTTTTTAATTTTGTGTGTGTCAGATTGGCTTTAATTGGGTTTTTGATAAGTTGAGTTATTTTGGATTAAATAAATGTGGAATAATTCCACTGCGCACCCATCTGCGCATACCGGAAGAGCTCGGTCAGATCGACTGAAATTAGTATAGGCTGGAGCGTCAGACTGCTGAGCATCCATCTGCCACGTAGTCACATTTATCTGACATGCGTAGAATATGTTTATCCTAAAGTCAGACCACAGTCTAAATTACATCACGGAAGTTTGCTTAACATAAACCTAGATGGCTCTCATCCAAAAACGCTTTTTCATATTGAATAAATTTGTTGTCATGCTGCCGTAGTTGGGAATTAGCTTCATGTTTTCTTCCTATTCCCGGCTCTGCAACAGAATTTCTATTCCGTAGGCTGGTTTTACACAATTTGAGCATACATTGAAACTTCTAGAATTGCAGTTACCAACTAAAATCGTGGAAACAATATAATTTATCGAATGGGATATCATTTAAAACAAAGAATGAATAACAGGAAACTGTCCAAGCTAGTTACGTAATTCATGAGCGTGGATTAATTAGCACACATAATCTATAATATTGTCACGTGTTGTGTGTGTCATACGACAAATAAATTCACGTGTGTCTCGGATTCAGCGAATCTTTATTGGGCACTCACACTTATACACCATACAATTATTATCGCTTGTGGTATCACGTGATTTTTGCGACGTCTCGACTAGGTTCCAACTGTCTTGTACGAAGGCTAACTAGCTCTGTGTTGTTGTAGCCAAGTCCAAGTCACATTGCGACTGACGGTCAGTCAGTCAGTAAGTCCTGGTGTCGAGCTCCATCTTGGGCTCATGACCAGATATTTATTACTATTTGACATTTACGGTCTTGCTTTTGTGGGGCGCCCTCTCTGACGAGAGGACGGGTCTGTCTTCTATATAAGCTGCTGTCCCTTACCAGCGCAGTCTTTCTCGGGTCCGAGTCCCTTGAGACTCGCGACCATATTTTACTGTCTCAGATTTGAGACTTCCCTTTTCGTCGCCTCCTACGACCCTGAGAGTCGTAGGAGGCGACGAAAATGGAAGTCTTAAATGTGTTGTTGTAGCCAAGTCCAAGTCCAAGTCATATTGCGACTGACGGTCAGTCAGTCAGTAAGTCTTGGTGTCGAGCCCCGTCTGGGGCTCATGACCAGATATTTATTACTGTTTGGCATTTACGGTCTTGTTTTTGTGGGGCGCCTCTCTGACGAGAAGACGGGTCTGTCTTTTGTATATGCTGCTGGCCCTTGCCAGCGCAGTCTTACTCGGGTCCGAGTCCCTTGGGACTCGCGACCATATTTTACTGTCTCAGCTGTTGTAGCTCTGTCTCTCTCGGCTTATGCAGGTGTTCTGCGGACCGGATAGGAGACAACATTCGCCAAGGTTCGGTCTCACGTGTTCGGCAGTCCGTTGCCTCAGGAACGCTCTTTACACGCTGGTAACGAGTTTCATCTCGTCCGTTGTTACTCAATGGCAATTCATCGCTACGATATGTCGCTGTGGGCTCTCCCCAATTTCCATTGTAGCCGTTGCGCGGCGGTGGACGTAAGATAGCTCGTCACAATATAGAAACGGCTGCTAACGTATTTCTAGGTGAAGTTAACAATATCAGCCATGTGAAGCATACTGCTGGGCGTACTGAAAGTAAATAATAATAGTAATATTAAAAGGTAAAGCTATCCTTGAAACAGGCCGTGGAGTTCTGTGGGGTTGTGAGACATCGAGGATCCCACATTCTCTAGACAATCAGCTCACAGATGGCGGTGACGTCAGCCTGACGCGCCTGTCGCCCTTTACCCCCAAGAATAATCCTGGTACTCATTTCTGTTAGAGGCTGAATCGACCCCAGGGCCATAGTGCGGCTGGAAAGATTAGGTGAATTGAAAAATCCAATGACTTCATCGGGAATCGAACACGCGATCTTCCGGCTTGTAGTATAGTGTTATATTTCTGTCGCAAGTATCGTGACTGATGTGTCTGTAGTATTCCTCAGTCATTCCAGGCAAATGACAATTTTTCCAGTAGCGCTTCCATCCACGTCAGTCCCAAATCATTATTCAGTTTTGCCCTAGCATTTGACCGTAAATTGAGTTGCTGGCAGGTTCGTTAAATAAATGATAAATAGATAAATAGGATCTTAGTGCAAAAGTCACCTACTATACATAATAAGTTTGTTGCCCGAATATTTTAAAAATGTATGTGATGGAGGTAATGATTTGGCTTTTTGCATGACATACTACTTTTCATAAATATAACATTGTGTTGAATAATATTGGCTGACACCAGCTGTCACGTGTGTGAGTGACCATAGACGATTTTTGGATTGGTAATGGGATTTATTGGAAACTTATACAACTCGTTACTACACTTCACGTTAGAGGACACATTAGGTCTTCTTAGTCTCCTATATTCCTCACTGGTTGTTGCTTGGTAGCGGCTTCCAAAGGCGGATTTTCCCTTCCCTTTTGTTCCCTAACTCTCCCCGGGCTCAGCTACCAGCTTCTCGTAGAAACAGCTGACAACAGTTGAACCTCACCAGTTATCTAATTATCTCACTGCTTCACCAACTAACTCAAATCAACACAACTGACACTCTGAATGGCCTACTTATAAAATATTGGCACGTACTTCACAGAAAATGCCGTTTCTCTGTTGCTGTTTACAGGGCCGTTACGTAGTAAGGACCATTCTCTTGTTTGCTTCTTTGCCGTTGCCTAGCAACGGATTTACATGTCAATATATAAGAATTAATCTGTACCTGTGTATATTTGAATTGTGAATTCTATGAAGAAGTCTAAGGCTCCATTAAAATAAGCTGAGAGTTTTTGGATACAAAACATGACTTTCCAGAGAACATGATACTCCAGTTGTGACTTCATTTTGCTTAAAGAACTCATAAACAAGTATAAACTGCTCTGTCATGTAATATCGACATCGCATCACACTCAGACAGTGTGAACGGCACTGAGACTCTATGGAGTAGATTATTTTAAAATTTCCGTTCTCATCATTCAGCTACAATTTGTTAATAGCAGCTTGTATTTAACAGAACATGGAAACAAGCAAAGCTTTTGGAATGTTCTGGTGGGCAACTTGATTACTTTTCATTTAGTTCCAATTCTGCTTCAAAGTGTGAAAGCTGAAAAGCAGCTGGGACAGGCCTGGAGCGTTAAGGTTGTCAGGAATGCAGTCCACGTCCGCTGTGTAATTACCGAGCCGTGGCGTGGTACACTGGTACGGCCAAATTGTAGTCTGCGACACTGTTGCGTAATATGTGCCTACTGAACTGCCTAATCTCTCATCTCCTCGTAGCGATCATGTAAGCTGTTTTATAGCTCTAAAATATCTGTTACCTCCGCTACCCTTTTTCTTTCATAATATTGTTTGAGGTAACGAACGAGAGAGCAATCTTTTATTTTAAGGTAGAGGTAAAGTTAAAGTTGTCCATGTGCTTAACTAATTAAATACTACGCCATGAAGGTGTATGGGGGAGTCTATTTATAAACCCCCGATTTCTTGATCTGGGTACTATCTGCAGGCGAGTGGTCAGCTTCACACCTCGGAAGCTTTACCCTCGAGAAAGAACTCCCGTTACACATTGGAAAGGAATCTGGCTGGACAGTGCTGGGCTATACTATATGGAGAAATGAAAATTCTTGCCCTCAAAGGGGCTCGAAATTCGACCCCTTGGTTGTTCAGAGCGTAGCCAATCGCTATACCAACTGTCCTATCCCGTCTCTCCTTTGTTTTAATGTACTTATTATATTATGTGAATGCTAATTTTTGGAAATATNGTTGACTTAAGCCTTCCAGCCGCACTATGGCCCTGGGGTCGACTCAGCCTCTAACAGAAATGAATACCAGGAATCTTCCTGGGGCGTAAAGTGCGACAGGCCGGCGCGTAAGGCTGACAACCTTGCCGCCATGTATGAGCCTATTGTCTAGAAGATGCGGGAACCTCAACATTTCACGACCATATGGGCCTCCACGGCCAAGAACATCTCCGTAAATACCATGAGATACATTTAATGTAATTTCTCCTTATGAATTTCAGGCGTGTTCAGAAGTGTTATATTGTTGCGTGTTTAAGGCTGTAACCAGTTTCTGAAACCAATTTGTAAAGTGTAGGTGGGGGGGGGGGTACGCGTGACTAATAATTTTGGATCTGGATTTCAAGATTAGGTTTATCTGATGTTCTTAACACTGTTACACTCGGCTATAATAATTCATACATTCCACTATTTCTGCATGTCGAATTCCTCAATTTTGTCTGCATTTTCCGTGCTTCACTTCTGTGACAGACTTCTCGCTTCTTGCTTGTGAGCTCTGCTCACGATTGCGCTCTGTTTCATATCTGCTTGACGTACCGACTAGGGGACACCGACTCGAACAATTCATTCCCCATTGTCAGGAAAACGACCTATTATTTGATGTGAGAATAAACGTTTACCTAGCATTTGTCTTGAAAACGTGTTTACAATTTTCACCTAATCAACGATGCAGTCGCTGCTCCTATTGCAGCAGAAACCTGTTTACCGAGCCGTTGTCTAGCAATGGACTTCCGCTCTGACTTCGATATTCCCGCTTTTAGGCGACACATCACAATGTGTACTAATAATACAATTCAAATGGCGTTTGACAGTTACTTAG
Source organism: Cryptotermes secundus (assembly GCF_002891405.2). Classification (NCBI taxonomy): domain Eukaryota; kingdom Metazoa; phylum Arthropoda; class Insecta; order Blattodea; family Kalotermitidae; genus Cryptotermes; species Cryptotermes secundus. The sequence goes on along the minus strand of NW_019745105.1, from coordinate 264,571 downwards.
TACTAGGAAACAAACACGTCTTATTCGATAGCAAATTCCACTGCAAAAGTACAAGTAACTTTATCCTTTTTTCTTAATGAATACATAAAATTGAACTTTGGTTAAATTGTAATTTCTCCACAAAAATATTTCAGAATACCTTCATTGATATGATCAGCATCACTACTGCTTTTGTGTTACAGTGCTTAAGTAATACTGTATAACCCAACAGGCTGGCCTAGAGACATATCTCCAGCTTTGTATTCTGGGACTGCTGGGTTTGAACTGGCTGTCCTAACTAATATTTTTCGCTGTCTCTCTCAGTCTCTCCAGAAATATTCCGGGATATTACCTCGTTTATTTCACTACCACCCACTTCCAAACCTTCCTCAATTTCAGCTATTTCACTATCAAAGCCTGTGTAATCTCTAGAGGGAAAGCAACAGTAACTCCCAGAACCGCTGTGCTATGCTCTTGTTGCAGATTGCAATCAGACCCTTTCCATATACATGTCTGCTTAATGAGGTTGTGCTCATGAATTTTTCTGGACTAGGAGCCCTCTTATTGGCAGGATATACGTGGGATAATTTACCACGTTTTGGAAGAATATACGTATTGCTTACACTATTACTTTTGCAGCATTCTGCATTTTTTTCCAGACTAACCCCCCTTAATGTCAGATTGATTTTTTGAGTATAAGTAACTAAATTTATAAGGAAATATATGCTCTCTAAATTAATAGTGTGTCCCTATTAAGAACCGAAGAATCCTGCTGCCTTCATGAGGCTGGGTTGAAATTTCATTTTATTAAAGATCTACTCGCATTTTTAAACCACGAGTTTCCACGCTTAAAGAATAATAATACTGAAAATCTTGAAGTGAACCAGAACTGGTGCCATTAAGTTGAGGAGAGAATACATCTTGAATATTTTCAGGTCTTCAAAGTGAATGTTGTCTGAAATGGAGTACTACTTATCAGCAACTCCAACTCTGATGACTTGATCGGCCAAAGTGGTGAGTAGTGTAGTTTTGCAGGGAAAATAAAGTCGTACACTGCGCAGTGCCACAGTTATCTGTTCACCGGTATGCATTTCACATACATGTTCAGAAGTACTGTCAAAGGAAAGGACATGAAACTTTTAGATAAACTCGGCAGCTGAGCTCTGATGCGAAGTCCGCCATTGAGTATAATCTTACAGCATTTACATGTACCTATCGTCATTAGAACCAATTTCCCTCAATACGCTTTAATATTATTCTTTCGTCCACTTCCTCAGGTCGGGATAGTGCCTGAATATTGGCTGGACGGCCGAAGGGTCGGATTTCGAGTCCCGGTAAGGGAAAGAATTTTCTCTTCTCCAGGTCTTCCAGACTGGCGCTGGGGGCCACCCAGCCTCCTATGCAATGGGTACTCGGGGCTGTATCCCTTGGGGGGTAACGCGGCCTGAGCGTGAATGTAACCACTCATTTCCAACTAGTGACAAAATCAAGAAAACGTGGATCTAGTCATCCACTCAAACATACGCCTTCTTGGTGTAGTGCTTAATTAGTTAAGCACTGGGACATTTCCTTTTACACCCATGAGGTGGCCGCTTGACAACAGCTTTCCCATCAGAATACTGCATACTATAATTCCTCGACTCCCCTACACTACTCATACATTCAGTTTATCTTAACCCGAAAGACTGTATTTTCGAAGTAAACTGTGTACTGGTGCCGTACAGCCGAATAGGAAATAATGGACCTTCAAGTATAAGTACTTTTTTTTTATTGCTAGTGGGTGGGACTAAGTCCCCTGTACTGCGGCCACTTCTGGCCTATTGTACCAGCCCCAGATGATAGGTGAGGGTGATTGTGGAGCAATTGGTGGAAAGAAGATTGGCAGGGGAAACCGAAGTACTCGGAGAAAACCTGCCAAAGCGCTACTTTGTCCACCACAAATCCCACTTGATCAAACCCGGGATCGAACCCGGGGCGCCGCGATGGGAAGCCAGCGACTAACCGCTTGAGCTATGGCGCGCTCTTGGTATAAGTACAATACTTAACTTGCATGCAGAGACATCTGCTGCACGATCGAGAAACCATCTGCTTATTGTCAGTTTCAGGTTGCTTTCTTCGATAATAACAGGGTGCAGCACTTCAGAAGCGCATTCAGCAGGGTCTGGCTCTTCCATCTTGTAGCAGATCGTCTATTCGGACACACAGTACAGCCCTCTTGACATTCAGTTTATTTCCTTCATTGATAAAAAGGTTATTTATTGACGCTGTTTCAAATGCTGTGGATAGAAATGTAGATCGACGTCCGTTTAAACGCATTACTGACATACATCTACAGAGAGAGAATAAATATGGAAAATCCACGCAGGCAACTCGGTGGATATTCGAACAGGGGACCTTTAGAATAAAACATTTAGATCAATAATGGAATCATCTCGCGGCAACGGCCGTGTCATTACCGAAGTTTCAGGTACTACAATTTGTCCATCATCAGGATTTGATGTGGTCATGGGAGCGGAAGTGGCCACTAAAATGTCAATACTCGTACTTTTTAACAAATTGCTACTGTTGACAGCGCGAGAAGATTGCCTTAATTGCGCAGCCGCAGAAGCTTCGGATATGAGAGCCGTGTTGCTTCTGCAACCAGAACTGTACTCTGCAAATAAGGCTGATATATGCTGTATGCTCCAATAACGGCCTGAAATTTCAATAAGGTCAGAGATTCCAAGCGGGAAATATTTAGTCTCTACAGTGGTCGACACAGATAATGGGACCCAAAAGGTGTAGAGGTGACAGGCTCGATTGTGCTTGGCACCAAAACTATTTTAACTGGTGTACAGGGTGCATACCATGGAAACCACAACTGACAAGCCGCTGTCAGTCCTTAATTCCTCTGCAAGCCACCTAGCTCTCAGGGAGTTGTAATTCCTTCTCAGCTGCTAGTTCTGTCCGTTTGGGACGCTATCTCGAATGTTTCCCCAATTAAATACTTCCAACGTACTGCTGGAGACTGAGAAACGAGGCTGATTTTTCAGTGGATATTTATTTTATTTGATCGTATCACTTTTTCTGATAATTTCATCTGGAAAATTTGTCGAGTATGTGCGAAAATCGCTGGTGCAGTAAATATTGCTGCAAATAATTAAATTTCTGTTGTTCTTCACATATCTAAATCTGGCAGAAATCAAGGAGATTGAAAAGATGTTACGTAACATTTACAGAACACTGAACAGAAATTAACTCTCTCGTTTTTGCAATAAATATCTACAGAATAATACAATTAACTATGGAAACTTCCTTGTATATAGATCAGCGCTTGTTGTGTTGTCATTGTGTGCGTCAGCTGCGGTCAGAATTAGTAGTAGTTACTAATATGAAGAGACGATTGTCGAAAAGATATTAGTGATTGGTATAGTTGAGTCGGCATTGCGATGTGCAACTTTTCGGACAGGAACTCGTAGTTCCCTCTAGATAGCAGCATCGGTTTGCAGATATTACAGTTCTATTTACGTGTACTTTAGTGTTTAAATATTAATTTCATTGTTTTCCCATTGCTTTTCAATTGCATTTTTTGCATATTAAGTGATTTTTTTTGATGTAGTTCAAAAACGTATAACAGCGACATTTCTTCAAATTTCTTTTGATATTTCTACTGGCCTTATACATGCATATAATAGAGAGTAATGTATCTAACAGGAGCAGCTATAACTTACATATTATCAGAAAGGCAATATGTATAATTATGGCTATGAATAAAAATATTATTCTTGTTTAAAATATGCATGAAATTTATTAGATATAAACAAAGGCTGTCAGAATGGCTCTGCCTTCTACGATATAACACCATGTAGTCTGGTGAGAGTCAGGCGACGTTTCGAAACAGCATAACATTACCATGTTGGGAGTCGAAGCGTAGGTAAAGAACGAAACCGGTAGGAGAAGACAGAAGGCTCTGAGAACCCCAGTTTCAACGGCAGCTGTATAAGTAGCTCTCTACTGCGCATGTTCACCCGAGTAGAGAACCGGAGAGCAGGAGGCCGTATGGACTATTTGTACACATAATTCCTTGTTTCCGGACACGTAAAATATTCTTCTGACTCCTCTGTCTTTAATTCTGCCGTGCAGTATCTTTAGATTGAGAAATAATTTACTTAACATCTAGCAAAGCGGCCTCCGTAGTCAAGGGGTAACGTTCCCACCTCATGACTCAAGGTACGCGGGTTCAAACCCGGCGGAGGTCGTGGAATTTTTAAGGGCGGAATAATCCAGGGAACAAGTCCTCCGGGAGGGACTTTAAGCCGTGGGTCCCGTGTCGTAGATTCACGGCACGTAAAAGTTCCTCATGTCTCTAGGAGACCTCTGAGCAAAATTAGGCAAAGTTTCCCGCCCAAGTAGTTTCCAATGCCTCCGGTAGATGGGGAACTATCGGGTACCGAGGGCCGACCTCGTTGGTTGAACGGGGCTGATAGCAAGCACCAGTACCGGTAGGGTATGACGACTGGTAGAATATCAAAGGGTGACGTACAATAGACTATTAGTCGCGGCGCAAGGAGAAACCAAACCACTCCAATAATAATAACAATAAAATAAATAACATGTAGCAGGACCAGACATCTTCCCATCGCGAGACCACAGAACATCGCTGAAATACAGTCCTATTATCCCGAATGCTATTCCAAGCCGCCATCTTAGAGTTTGAAATTTCGACTTTCGAACCCACCTTAAACCTTAGCTGGGTCTCTTAGTTTGCCACATAAGACAATTTTCTTTACTATGTTCGAATTGATTCGCTGTCTCCGCAGTGAGAAGGCGGCTGATATCCATACAGTTTCGTATATAACTTTTTCTCCGAACATGAACGCAGTATGTTCTCCCGAAATTTTGTATGTGGAGCCGCGTAGATACTGTGTTAACCGACGTTTCGGAGGAACGGGTCGCTTCCGTCTTCAGGGTATAAGAAATCTGCAAGCGAGGAACCAGCGTGAGCAAGTGGCTGCAGACTGAATCCAGAAGACGGCATTCTTCATAGTCACCGCCGTGACAACCTCAAATGTTACGTTGTATCTTCGTGTCAGATTACTTGGTAGCTAAGTCAGATGATTATATTGTGACGTGTCGCGCTAGCTGGACCCCCCCGGAGCTGACGCGCCGAGCAGAGCCGAAGTTAGCCGAGTCCCAGCGTCCCGGTAGCTATGCAACGCGAGTCAACAGCGGTGGCGTAAGATGGCGTGAGGTAACAGCGTTGCTAGGCTATACGCAGACACCGTTACGTGGCACGCAACGACGCTGTTGACGCGGGCAACAGGTAACAGCGAACGGAATATAAGCCAGCTGAGCAGCAAGCGAGAGCCAGTGTGTTATCAACAGTCCTCAAGGCAGCAGCCTGCGAGTTGAGTTGGAATACAGCCGTCGTCGGAGACAGTTAAAGTGTATCAGCGGCCGAAGACAGTTCTCCAGTCACTGTCTCCACTGAAGATAGAGTGAACTGATTTCCGAATAGGGTTATAAATCGTGAAACCCCGCAACAGTGTAAACAGATTAATGCGATTAGGGTTATAAAGTGTGAAACCCCGCAACTGTGTGATAATTAATTGTAGCCGTTATTTGTAGGTTGTTGAATAAACCAATTAACAATCTCTACGGCGTCTGCAGTAACTAAAACTCGTTACAACATATAATATACCTGGACTATCAATCACAGGCCATTTTACAGATATTTATTGTGGCGTGCCGCCAGAAAACCAGAATTATTGAGATCAGAGTTGATTTCCTAGACAACGACCAGCGTTCCCACGACAGGGGCTAGGAAGCAGAACGCTAGCATTTCCCAACAGTCGAGTTTCCACCGTTACACACGAATTGTTGAAGCAGCGTTTCGATAGGAGTGGGAGGAATTAAACCTTCGAGATGGTGTTCCATTTTGAGTCCGAGAAAGACTGCGCTGGCAAGGGCCAGCGCATATATAAAAGACAAACCCATCTTCTCGTCAGAGATGGAGCCCCACAAACATAAGTCCGACACTGTGAAACAGAAATAAATACCTGGTCGTGAGCCCCAAATGGGGCTCGCAACCAAGACTTTCTGACTGACTGACCGTCAGTCGCAATATGACTTTGACTTGGAGGCTAGTTCAGTTTGTATTTGACCTTAGAAGAGTAGGGTTGGTATTCGGCAAGAGCAGAAGACACTTTACCGAAAATGGAGGTGCACGAGTGTCGTAACATCGAAGAGGAAACGTCCGGTGACTTTATAAGTTGTGAATAACTGTACTTGCGAGCGTAGAAGTGGCTGTCCAATAGATATCCGTTCAAATCCGAAACGCACATAATTTCTTGTGGCGTTGCCTAGCAACACGCGTCAATATAATAGAGTACTCGTTTAAATATATCGTATCGCATTGTGCTGTAGAGTAACCGATTTTATCGACGTACTCATTTGGACATGTTCTGTAATTTTCTTCAGAACGAACATGCTCCAAGTTGCCTTCAATGCAATCCTTTAAAGCCAATGTAACAGTGTTGCAGGACATTATAAGAAAACCGAATTTTACACTCTTACCTTTTACGCATGTCGCCGTTGGTTGTAAAATTCCATAGAAATTCTTCACACATTTCTTATTCTGCTTTATTAAATTTTATAATTGGATAGTGTGTGTTATGCATGGATATGAAACATTGGTAGTAGTTAAGAATCGGAAAATTACAACAATATACGGCACTGAAAATGCATATGTTTCAGGAGGTGTTATCGAAAAGGTTACATGGCCCCCGTATTCAATGAAATCATGGTTTTAGAATGTCTCTCGTGAGCAGTAACGTATGAGAATGATTTATGCTTACTGTCTTACAGTGTATATACTTTTTCACCTTATTCTTCACTTCCACACAACATGTTTCAGCACTAATGTGCCATCCTAAGGTGTCTTTATGCACGTTAAACTATTGTACTGCATACCATAATGTCTTCATTCTAAAATGATTAAAATCTGTATTCGTCATATATGTCGATGAATTATAAATAATAAAACTTTTCAGGATTCTTCCTACGTCGCACTCAAACACGCGAATTACGCCAATCCTCTTTTATGTGAGCATTCTTCCTACATACATTTGTGTATCGTGTTCTGTGTTGTGTTTTGCTCCTGTTACTGCATGCGTTGTACTGCATGCAGTAACAGGAGCAAAACACAACACAGAACACGATACACAAATATATGTAGGAGGAATGCTCACATAAAAGAGGAGAATGAAGACATTATGGCATGCAGTACAATAGTTTAAAGTGCATAAAGACACCTGAAGATGGCACATTAATGTTGAAACATGTTGTGTGGAAGAGAAGAATAAGGTGAAAAAGTGTATACACTGTAAGACGGTCAGCATAAACCATGGACATGAATCAGTGTAACAGGACGCTAAGGTATAACATTATGAGAATGGGTCAGTCGAAGGGATACCTGTACAAACGGAAGTCTGAGATGGGAATTGTCATACTATCCGGTCGAAATTTTAATTGAGAATACTCTAGTATTTGTTGTTGGGAATAAAATCATTTGTTTCAAGTATGAAAATAAAGAAACAAACTCCGTGGCTTTCCGTATTCCGTATTGAGGGGGTGGGNTGTCAGAGAGGTCCCCCCTCCTCTGGCAGTGGTACCTGATACTTCCCCCATCTACCGGAGGAACTGGAAACTACTTGGGGGGGAAACTTGTTGCCTAATTTTGCTCAGAGGTCTCCTTGAGACATAAGGTTCCTTTACGTGCCGTAAATCTACGACACGGAACCCACGGCTTAAAGTCCCTCCCAGAGGACTTGTTCCCTGAATTTTTCCGCCCTTAAAAATTCCACGACCTCCGCCGGGTTTTTTAACCCGCGTGCCTTGAGTCATGAGGTGGGAACGTTACCCTTAGACTACGGAGGCTGCTAACTCCGTGGCTTTAGTCCGCAAGCCAAATATACCAACCGAGGGACCGTCGCTTGTCAGCAAAGTTAGTGCCAATTTTAGCGGATAGAGTGCGTCGTGTAATCAGCGCAACTAATCTCCACTGCCGTTAATCTCAGTTTTCTACACCGGAGTTTCAATTATGCACATGATTAAAAGCCTAAGACAAATAACAAGGAGAAAACGAAACATATTATTGAGTTCGGTATAATTTTTAGAAAAAATATGGACGAAAATGAAATATATCTTCATTTGTCTAAAACGTTTTGTAAAATATAAGGTGAATTAAACACTTCTCCCCTATCCTGCTACCCCTGTTCCCATTACTTTCGTTTTATTTCAGCGAATGCAGTAGGCTTTAACTGCGACTGCGCCCTTCATCTCATTTTACGACAAAATAAAACTTTGGAGAGAGAGTAGTAAAGTTTTCTCACTCAGCCCTGTAAATTTACCCCTCCAAAAAATACATCGTGTTTCTTCACAGGTCTGAATAATTGGAAGGGAGAATGACTTCCTAGTAATCAAATTAGCCGATATCCTTCTTATAAACAAACTATCAAACGAAGTGGCCAGAGAGATACCATCCATTTTTCTTTCTCTCGCTGCTGAATGGATCACGGGTGTAGATATATCTCGCGAGCCCAGTGAATTGCCATGTTAGAAGGAAGGTTTATGTTCCGATTTTGAAAAAAGAAATGCATTCATCTTACTCGTAGTTATGAGAAATTGCATAGCTGAAACTTCTAACTTGAAACGTTCATCAGTGCATACAACACGAAATAAGCCTGTAATCATGTTGTGACATGACGCCCAAAAGTCGGAGTCTTAATAGACGTTCATTGCTAGACAACGACTCGATAAACACATTCCCGCAGCAACGAATACACAAACAAAAATCTAATAACTTCCGTTGCTATACAACGGCTCTGTCAACACGCCTTCTCAGTAATAGAGATGTGTTTTCTACGTCGTTCGTGCAGAGTGGTTATTAAGGAAGAGTTTATTTGAGGAGAACAGAGTCGAGTTTCGAGACGCTAGCCTGCCAGGATATGATCTTTGGAACAGAGGATCTGAATTAAATTGACAGTTGCAGAATAATGGCAAGAAAAAATTAGGTTGTGAAAAGAAGACTGTGTGATTTGTAGTGACAGTGAGACTGTTAAAACTCCGTTGCCAGGATACGACTAGTGAAGTCTGAGAAGTGTAGTGTGGGTGAAATGGTGAACCGAAATGTTTAGAATAGCGATAGCGTTGTATTGCCTGTCGTTCCGTATACTGTGTATAAGGTGTCAGCAGATATAATCATCCAATCCAAGAACCCGTCCTCTAAGTCACGCACAAACCTCTACATATGATTATATTCAGGTCTCTTTGTCCTAACAATTTTTCAGTCCATCTAACTCTTAGGCTCCTCGTGTCTCTTTTTGCGTGTCATCTTTATGTAAAATTATGTTCATGGTTTACAAGTAGTCTAACGTCATTGCCAAGTCTATCTCTGCAGTAAAATCGTTATAATCGTGAGGGAGATATTGGTATTGTAGTGCGCTGATAGATCAATTCACTCGTTATATGCAAGTACTAATTCTAGTGTTAGGTGTATCTGCCAGCAGACGTCTCTCTGTCCGTCTGCTATTGTCATTTTTGTGATATTCAAAGGAGCTAAATTCTCATATGAGCAGCGTCTCTTTCGCTTATGGCGTCTCATGTTCACATCCTATTAACGAAGTTATATAGAGGGTGTTTCATGACTTTAGGGCATAACTGCAGGAGGTGATTTTCTAGATCTTTGTGATCAAAAAAGTTCATATAAACATGTGTCCGATTTTGGACGGTTACGGAGTTATGACCGTTTTTTCATTCCCGTACACGCCCTCGTGTGAACCGCGTCTGTGTCTGGCGGTTCGCTACTTTAAGCCAGCTACAGACAGGGCGTTCTCGTTATCTCGACACTTGAGAGGTACCTAAGGCGAGGTGGGTTGGTATATCCGGCGCGGTTCACAACCGAGCGACAGCCTGTGTTGCGGCCGACGGTGGCATTTTCGAAAATAGNGCCACGCGTTGCTGTGGCTCAGTCTGGTTAAATGGAAAAAAAGAAAAGAGAAAGCGCACGTTTCTAATATATTTAATTTTACAATGCTCGTGGGTATACAATATTTTTGGCTGTTCCATTGTCTGTGCAGATATAGAGATTGTCTGGTTTGCCGACTCTAGAACACGCATCATATAACTGTCCATGTGAGAAGCAACCCGTGCCTAGATCTAAACCGCACAATTCTAAAGATTGGCCCTGAGCTTTGTTGATGGTGACTGCAAACGCCAATCGAATTGGGAATTGCAATCTCTTAAATTGAAATGGCACATCCGTTGGAGTCATAAGAATGCGAGGAATGAGGACGTCTTCACCTTTGAAAGGTCCTGTCAAGATTGTTGCTTCTACGACGTTGCTCAATAATTTTTTTACTGCAAGCCGCGTGCCGTTGCAAAGTTTTGGCTGGTTGATATTTCGCAACATGAAAATTGGCACGCCTATTTTCAATTTCAGTACGTGCGGTGGCATCCCTGGCACATCGAGTGAATTAAAAATTTCTGTTGGATAATTAACCGCTTCATCTGATTCCACAACAGTGTCGACGGACTTGTATGTGACTGCCTCGCATTGAATGTTAGACTGAATGATATTGTTAAGTTCGTAGACGTCTTTGTTCTTGGCCGCAAGAATAGCTCGTTCACTCAGCCAATCGAGATTCTTATACTTGGTTTGACTACTGGGAAATACTTCTTCAACCAATTCTTCTTTTGACTTCACTAAATTGCAGAAGTTATGAGGCAATGAAATTCGTCCTGAGGTCAGATCAACCGGCACCTTTCCGTTCCCAATTTCCAGCAATTGATGTGAGAATATCTCAGCTGATCGATCGTTTTGCAGCTGGACACGCATATTTGTAGTTAATTTTAACGTCTTTACGTGTCGCCACAAAGTAGAGTATTTCAGGCAAGCATTTATTTCGTCCGCTGGTGTCGATCGAGGAATTACAGGTGATGTTTGCCTGAAATCTCCTGCAAGCAATATTAATGCGCTCCCAAATGGTCTGATGTTTCCACGTAAATCTTGCAATGATCGATGAAGAGCCTCGAGCGATTTTTTGTGCGCCATTGTGCATTCATCCCAAACAATAAGTTTGCATTTCTGCAATGCCCTTCCCATGCCTGGTCCTTTGGAAATGTTTCACGTGGGAGTTTCAATGAATTGCATGTTCAATGGCAATTTCAAAGCGGAATGACCAGTTCTTCCACCCGGTAGCAATGTCGCAGCTATTCCGGACGACGCAAAAGCTAAGGTTATGTCATTTTGGGATCGAACTGTTGCCAGAATCAATCTAATTAGGAACGTTTTACCATTTCCTCCTGGCGCATCTAAGAAGAAGATTTCTGCAACCCCGTTATTGACAGTTTGCAATATTTGATCATAAATGCCTTTTTGCTCAAGCGTTAGCTTAGGAATATTTGATTGCACATACGACAAAAGATCACACTTGTTGTAATTTTGTTCACGACGCAATTCTACATTGAACGAAGCAGCAGCAGATCGATTCGGTGATGGCATTCCCAATCGACTGAGAACTTTGTTCGCGATTTCTAAGCACAAATCTTCAATCATTATCAACGCTTCGTTGTAGATTTCTGCTGTGAAATCCAAGTTCATATTGGAATTTTCCTTCATGCAAATCCTTATCGACGTCGGCATCGGGTATTTCAGCGCATATTACATCGTCGATTTCGTTTGAAGTGATTCTGTTATAGAGCCAGATTAGTATATGTGCGTGTGGCAGTCCTCTTTTTGGCGCGCGTATTCGAATGCAACGTTGTGTCAAAATGTCAAAGCAATCGGTGAAGAACTTTCGGGGATTTAAGACTTTGAACAAACGAACATTTACATTTTTATTTATATAGATATGTTGGGACTCCGTGGCCTGTAGTCTGCAAGCGAACAATACCGACCGAACGACCGCCACTTGTAGGCGAAGTTGGTGCCAACTTTAGCGGATAGAGGGTGTCGCGTGGTCAGCGCAACGGATCCCCACGGCTGTTAATTTCGGTTTTCTAGACCGGAGCCGCTATTTCCGTGAAATACATCCTCAATTATTCTCACGAGTCTGAGTGGACCCCGTTCCAGAGACCAACTACTTCTCAGAAAATCTGTTAGCGCAGGAAATCGAACCCGGACCTCTGTATCTGCAGCCAGGGACTCTGAACACTAGACCACAGAGGCGGTCAGGTGTGTGTGAATCAGTTTAATATTATATTTTCTACTGAAATAGAGAGTCTTAACATTCGTGATTGTATTGCTTTCTTTAATTTAGGAAGTGTGGTGATTCAACCGCATTTAATTGAAAACACGAATGGAAGTGCCTGATTTGCTTTACATGTAATCGAATTATCTCATTCATATTATCTTCTGGCATTTCCAGCTGACTGGTAGTCATGCACTGACGAATATCAGGTAATTGTGTACAGTGTTCGCATGCCGATAACTTGTGTTGCAAGTATACCATAAACATTCTGTTGTACCATGTGCATGCACGAAAGCATTAATATCTTACACTCGTCTATTAGACTGGTAATACACGTAGATAATAAATTGAGTGAGCTGTTATCGTATTTTACCTATTGTTCTTATTATATTAATAAAGGTCTCTGCATTTGTGTGATGTCCACTAGTGTTTTAGTGTATGAATCTGACAAGTTATTCCTAATCTTCACCCTTGTGTTCTGATTGAAGACATGGTATTCACTATGAATGCTCCTAAGCCCTACGTCACGCTATCGGTTTCGGAGCGAAGATTCCTGGCTAATTTATGGGCAGTAAAAAAAATTAGAACTACCCTGTAAGAGGCCATAAAGGTCCGCATGGTTGTGGGACGTTGAGGGTTCCACATTTTATAGACAAACGGCTCAAAGATGGCGGTAAGGTTGTCAGCCTTAGGCGCCGGCCGCGCTTTATTCCCCAGGAAAATTATTTAATTAATTCCTGGTACTCATTTCTGTTAGAGGCTGAGTAAATCCCAGGGCCATAGTGCGGCTGGAAGGGTTAGGTCAATTGAAAAATCCAATGACATCATCGGGAATTGAAACCGCGATCATCCGGCTTGTAGCATAGTGCCTCAACCAACTATATAGGGGCAGTATTTGTTGAAATTTTGGTAGTGAGGTAAAGTGGTCTGGCGACTACTAAGCAGGCATATCGAGGATCCCCTGGTCCGTTCATATATCATTTTTCATTTTTATTACCATTCATAGTGGCGTGCAATTGAGTCCACTTGGTGCTGAAGCCACTATTGGCCTATTGTAAGAGCCGCAGATGATAGTTGATGAGTGTGGGGCAATTGGTGGAATGAAGATTGGCTGGACAAACCGAAGTACTCAGAGAAAATCTGCCCCAGTGTCATTTGGTCCACCACAAATCCCACTTCTCCTGACCCGGGCCGCCGCGATGGGAAGCCTGAGGTATGGAACGGTCCTCCGTGATATTATTAGGCAGTGAGGCCTTAACCTTCAGTTCCAGATTTCGAAAGTCATCCTTGTGTTGCGGGAAGACATTTTTAAGTACGCTATAGGAAGATAGATGGTTGTTATTTCTGTGGAAGCTGGACCCTGAGTATTTCTAGATTTAAAGATCCTGAACTATGAACAGTGACAGTAATTTGACGTCAGATTTAAAATTTTTATCTTTGGGAATTTCACAGCAACTAAGAGCCGGAATTTCTCCTAATGTAACCAAGTGATTTGCCACGAATTAAAGCGCCTAGTAGAACGTAAGTATTATAATTTCCATATATACATGCATGTGTGTGTGTCATATGTTTTTACCAGAATAGAACAAGTTGTATTGTGTTATCTGCTAATGAACGGAAGAATGCTGACTACGTCCATCTTTCGAGGTGTTCTGATATCTATATCACTGGCGATAGCATTCGCACTTATCTCAACCCACAGATTCCAGGAACTAGTTACTCACTTGTCACACCCTAGAACTATTCGCACCAATAGACATAAATTCTAGTTTTTCCCCCGTTGTGTACAGCACAGTCTTCCCTTTTGAACCCGGGACACTGAAGTTTCCAGGGTTCAAACCAAGGAGAGTAAAATTAGAGACGTCAAGCAGGCTAGCGTTCATGCCTCGCCCTTCACTCCTTTCATGTACCTCTTGTGTTCTGTTAAAGGGGGTCGATCTGCTCAGAGTTCCACAGGGTGGCTTACACTACACTGATTGTTAGTGTTGTACATAGTTTGGTTCATTGTGGGGGATAGAGCAAGGCATCGAGTCTGTTAGAGACACAATAGGCCGGTCAGGCCTTTACTTCAGATTAACACCACAGCCTGTGATGTAGAACTTTCTCTCTTACCACAACCTCTCACATTCATCAGCCCGTCTCCAACCGCCTCTCCAAGTCCACCTACCTTAGCGCGTGACAAGCTTCCTTCTCCTGACGAAAACCTTCATGCATATATTATCCGCTTTCAGTTTGAATTTGAATGTTAGTTCCATTCTGGTATACATTCAAACACTGCGGTCACCGTGTTTTACGGTTTTAGTCTCAAAGTTGAGAAGCCCATAAACTCTGATGCAGTGAAACAACAGCAACGGTCTGTTTGCTGGAGCTAAATTCGCATTGTATTGGTCTGACAAAAAACATACGGTTAGAAACTGAAAACAGTACTGGGAGGTTTCAACTAAAATTTGCGTTAACTCTCTGGTGTTATGTAATTCTGAAACGGTTTTCATGTATGCTACTTGTGTCATAAAAATGTTTGTGTCTGATTAAATGGCTGTGTCATGTCAGATTTCCGCCACTATCGAACAAGAGTACACACATTTACTTGTGCTAGACTATAACAAGACATGTCGTAACAAGTCTCAATGTTTGTGTCTCCTGCAATGCTGTTTCTCACACAGTCGTATGGGAAGTTGGTATGTTTAGGGGCGAGAAATGTGTGAGGGTAATGAGTTCAGTGATACGTTGTAATTAAACATATATATATATAAGGTCCAGGATTTCAATTATAATGCAGAATGGGCCCAAAGTTAGTTAAGTTATTTGTAAATAAAATACGTTAGAAAATTCTTTGCTGCTTACGGAATGTACAGAAACTGTTCGAAATGAGATCTCCCAACAATTCACAACTCTGTGATGTCCTTCTATATGAATTGAATGGCAGGTTTAAATTTGAACATCGCCGTTATTACGAAAGGATATTTCAAATTGACTGACTTGTTGGTCTTTCTGTATGTCGAGTTGTGATTTGCCTATTTCTTATAAACGTTATCACTGATACAAATTTGAGAGAATGGATACAATTTACCAAATAAAAGTTTGGTTTTATGTTGTACGAATCAGAAGTGGCTCTTCAAGATATGTCACTATTGTTTGACAAGAAGAATAAAGACGGAAAGACAGATGGGCACAACTTTTTTGTTACACGTTCGCTCCAGAGGAAGGATGCCTTCAACTATAGAAATATGAAATCAGTGACGCTGTCGTATGCAAATCAGACTTTATCCACTGGAATTAATTTTTCAAGAAATGAATGATAAATAGAATTTTGAACACAGTGCGTCATGTCCGGACCGCCTCTGTGGTCTAGTGGCCAGATTTCCTGCTAACAGGTTCAGAGGTTCCAGGTTCGATTCCAGGCGCTACCATATTTTCTGAGAAGTGGTGTGTCTGGAACGGGGTCCACTCAGCCTCGTGAGAATAATTGAGAAGCTATTTCAAGGAAATAATTTAATTGAAAATAATTGAGANCGTGAGAATAATTGAGAAGCTATTTCAAGGAAATAGCGGCTCCGGTGTAGAGAACCGAAATTAATGGCCGTGGGGATTCGTTGCGCTTACAACACAACACCCTCTATCCTCCAAAGTTGTCACTAACTTCGCCGACAAGTGGCGGTCGCTCGGTCAGTATAGTTCTCTCGCGGACTCAAGCCACGGAGTTTGTTTTTGTTTTTAAGTGCGTCATGTCCGAGGTCTCAAAATGCAGAAACAAACAATTTCCCTCAAAACAAGCAACAGTCTTGTTTTAAGCGTACTGGTTTTGTTATAGATCACAAGTATCAAACTCGTATTTTTAAATGTTGTACGTGAAAGTTTTGTAACTGATAGCCAATATGAAATCTATATACTATAAGCATAGCACTGTAACATGTGGTACTGTATTTGAGGAGTCCAGACTGCTCTGGGAACCGATTAGTCTTCGTTATTATCGGAAATCTGAAATCTGTGTTTATAGAAACAAGACGGCTTATGCGGGGGACATGTTTCGTCATTACACACACTGAACTGAGTAGCCTGGTCATGTTTTCTGTTCAGTTTACAGAGTAAAACTAACATACGTGATAGAAACAACAGCAACAACAGCAACGACAGCAAGATATCGATGGCAACCCCACACAGTCATCTGATTGGAATTCAGTTTGAATAATCCTGGGGCTAAAATGTGAAACCCTGACAAATCAGTAGGACTTTTTTGTTCTTGTTTGAAATATAATTAAAGGATTGACAGGAAATGTTTCACTTTGAAATCCTTTCCCGTAAAATCCAAAGATTTTAATATTGTAAAATTTACTTTTATTTTTATATAAGTAGAAATACGATATTTCGGCCATTTCAATGGTTACATAAAAATATCTCGAATTTGTTAATTTATTTTAAATTTACATAATGACACCCTCTATCCGTCAAAGTTTTCACTAACTTCGCCGACAAACCGCGGTCGCTCGGTCGGTAGAGTTCGCTTACGGACAATGAGTTTTTTTTGTTAATAACTGACTATATAGCATCGAACGAATGGATAAGAATGAATAATGAATTAGAAAGGATCTGGAAGGAAGCAGTCGCGACTTAATTTGCTGGAATTTCCGCTATATTAATGGAGAAAATATGGGAAAGCATGAAAAAACTCTGACGGGTTAGTCGCTGTTCCAACCAGGATTCGAGCACGACGCCTAGTAGATAGAAGCGAAAAGCTTTACCACTTGGGCCAACAATCTACGTTGTAATACGTCTTAAGCCTGCGGTCTTTTCAGATGTGAACCACTTTCGAACTTAGGAAGGTCTGCGTTTCTTCCAAACTTTATCGTGTCACATCCCCAAAACCGTAATCTTAAGTAATCACAATTGTGAAACCTTGCTTTTTGTGTAAAACGTCTTGTTCGTAAGTATTAATACAACAACGTTTGTGGTTTAATATGTACACTGCGAAGGCGTTCAGTATTACTCCGTTAACTTGAATTAATATATGTACTATGATCAGTAAGCGGAGATTTTCATGGAGGTAGGCCTAGGCCCAAATGAGGGCTGTAGCGCCAAAGGAAAAAATATATGAAGAAAGTCGTCTTCTGGTATCTGTCGCCGTGTATTCTTGGATACTGCTCTCTGTATTCGCATCGCGATTCACCTGCCTTGAAGATGGAGACGATACATTCCTCCGAAACGTCGGTTAAAACCAAGAATACACGGCACCAGATCCCAGAAGACGACTTTCTTCATAGTCATCGCCGTGAAAACCTCAAAACGAAAAAATATATGTTTAGTAACCATACGACTCCACGTTGCAGGATGTGTTCATCAATTTGTATTCAACTACAGAGAGCATTCTGTTGCCAATAAACCAATACTTCATGACTGTCGACACGAAATTTCGGAAATTTCCTCTGCCTTCAGCCAGTTTCATGCATTTCACACTATTATGACCTTCATTTACGAGATTTAGGTTGACGTATGTTATTCTGCATCTTCATTTCAAAAGTTGTCTCACATTACCGCATTTTAAAAAAGAAAATTAAGTCAGAATTGCTGGGTTTTTGGAATTTTCCCATCGTCCGTTATTCTAGAAACTAGAAAACACAACATTTCGGAAAGTAGACCTGTTTCCGCCCTCAGAGGAAGGAAGAGAAGACACCCACTCAGCTGGTTCTCCTAGAAAGAGCTAACCTCAGTCACCCAGTAATTCCGAGTGTTATACACCAGCGTCAGAACCCTTTAGAAATCTAACCATTTGCTGATCACAGTGGCCGCAGAGTGTGAGGCATGAAATGTCTCCTTCCGCTCAAACACTTGGATCATGGCTTCGAATTTCACTCAGGTTATGGATGTGTGCCCGCGTCCTTCTGTGTCTGTGGTGTTCTGTGTAGGTAACGGCCTTGCGACACGACTGATCTCCCATCCAAGGAGTCAAACGGACCGCGTATAAGACCATAGTTCCACATTAATTTTGGTGAGGAACTGGTCACAGGGCCTAATATAACATGCAGAAAAAGAAGAAATTTACTGTTTCTGGTGTCCCGCTGATACTGTCCTTCTACCCGTAGGATACCAGTTCAAGTTGTGGGCTGTCTGTTATGAGTTGCTTTGTAACATCAGTCTTCCACTTCCAGAGGTGCTACAGACCTTCCTGGCCATGTTCAGATTTATCACCGCCCCTTTCCCGAGCTGGGTTAGAAAGTCGGAGAGTGAAACTGACCAATCGTCTCTACCGGTCTCCGATCTCCTAGGTGAAGATTTCCCCAAGCTTTTGTCGTTATGCCCTGTATATATGTACCTTTATGGTGAGGTGCGCATGCTCAGAAGCAATTTTACTTTCATTTTCCCCCTCTAACTTTCTCATCAGTAATCAGGGCCGGGAATGAGGGTTAGGTGGCGGTAGACGCAGTCTATTCAGTTTCAGGGCCCCTGTCCCCCTAATTTTTAAGTTAAGCTATATACAATTCCATGAGTATCGTTTCCATTGTCTATACATGCACGAACAAATTCCGAAACTTTCCTTGTTACATTTTTCCTTTGTAACATGTCTTGATCAATCCCCCGGCTCTATTACTGGTCTGAGGCATCTGTTTAGTTCTGAAGCGCCTTTCCACACGGCTGTTATTAACATAGGATCGCAATATATGGACTTTCAATTCCAGGCTCATTTGCTCAGTGTTTGAAGATGAAAGATTTTATATCCATTAAGGGGCTAGAGGCAAGTAATTGGGCATTCCAAAAAGGCCGTATCGTTAAAACGTGAATTCCTTCCTGAATGCAGACTAACAGATCTTCACATGGTATGTATGTTTTCGAATTTTCTAGCTAATATTTTCAGAAGATAACATACCCGCAACCCTGAGCTCATTTCCAATATTCCTCGATCCCTCCCAGTACAGGCATAAACTTGCTTATCTAATCGCAATAAAAATATAGCTTAGGGAACGTAACATAGTTTTTTTCATTGTAGATATCATAGGATTTTTAACACGAAGCAAAACACAGTGTTTCTTTTTTTCACTGTTTGATTCTTGTGCTAATTTTCTGTTGTTCTGGTATTGTACCAACATTGTAGTGACACCTGTCGAAAATTCCTGTTGTACTCTACTATTTCGACTTGTTCTTTCGATGTTCCCAAATTCATTGTCTACTCTCCTTTACGATTATAGGATTTTATGCTAAGTAAGGGATATGAGAAGCGGCCTCCGTAGTCTAGGGGTAACGTTCGCACCTCATGACTCAAGGTACGCGGGTTCAAACCCGGCGGAGGTAGTGGAATTTTTACGGGCGGAAAAATTCAGGGAACAAGTCCTCCGGGAGGGACTTTAAGCCGTGGGTCCCGTGTCGTAGATTTACAGCACGTCAAAGGACCTCATATCTCTAGGAGACCTCTGAGCTAAATTTAGGCACTTTCCCGCCCAAGTAGTTTCCAATGCCTCCGGTAGATGGGGGAGCTTAAGTACCACTGCCAGAGGAGGGACGACCTCACTGACAGAAAGGGACTAACTATCAGATACCACTGCCAATAGAAGGCCGAAACCTCGCTGGCAGAAAGGGAACGATAGCAAGCACCAGTACCGGTAGGGTATGGAGACAGTAGAAATTCAAAGGGGGACGCACAATAGATCAAACTGGTCGCGGTGCGTGGGGTAACCCACCAACTCAATACTCAATACTCAAGGGATATGAGAAAAGCAGCAAACGGGTTGGTCTAGCGGAGGGGTGGGAAAACTTTAATAATGGAAGGCCGGATTATAAGTTAAAAGCGTTTTTCCTGGCTGGAAATTGGCCAAATTAATTTGTAAAATATATTTGAATAAATGGAGTTATAATATGAATAATAAGTAACATTGCTCTTCACTTTATTAGGACAGATGGGGCTGCTGCTGAAAATTTTCTAATTTAAATTTAGAAATCTTGTATAAATTAAAAATAATTTTAGAGATATTTTTACTATATGTCCGCCGGCAGCATAAGAAACATTTACGGGCCGGATCCTGCCCGTGAGCTAACATTTTCCTACCCCTGTTCTAGCGAGAATACTCTAGAGTCTAGGTCCACATTTTGGAGAGGCTCATTTCGGGTTTCTGGTAGGACATCGACTATCTTTACTCAGGTTTTCATGATTTTCCTCAGTCTTTCAGTGCAAATGCCGGGACAGTGGCCAACCGCTTCTTTCAAAATCATTTTAAATTTATCATATTCTGCCTTTGCAGCTTTCAGCACTAAACACTTCCGCTACTGACAGTGCCTCACAACAACCCGAAAAACGGGAAACAGGAGCAAAAATAATTGGCATTTCGATGAAAATGAAGGCATTTCTCAGAACTCTTTCATGTTTCAGCAATACAGATTGCACATTAGACCAGAATCACGAAATTGCTGCTATATCGAAACAAGCTCGTAACCGCTAAAACTGTTGCTATGTCCAGCTGGCTGTTTTAATGTAGCGATAACGGTATAGACTTGTGAATGTAAGGTATGTGTTTCAAATCCCGGTTGGGTCGATGGTTGTTCTGACTGTTGTGTTTCGTGAGGTTCTCCGGTGTTCAGATGGATGTCCGGATAATAACTTTGAGTTCATTATTCAACCCTCAGTTGCTTTACACTCACATCGTTCGTCATTCGACCCCATACAATCATTTAATTTAGATGAAACAAAAACAAATTCCGTGGCCTGTAGTCCGCAAGCAAACTATACCGACCTAGCGACCGCCGCTTCTCGGCGAAGTTAATGCCAAATTTACATCGGAGTCTTTAAATGGACCAAGGCTCAGAACATAAGTTCTAGAAGTGTACTCAGCCTTTGAATTGTTTATATGTAAATTAAAAACTCTGAGGCATTTAACTTTCTTGCAGGCAGACTGCCTCATGTTTCTTAAATTATCACTGCTAATTCATGCTAAATTTATTTTTATTTATGATTTATAAAGTCGGTATAGCGACTGGCTACGAGATGGATGACCGAGGGGTCGGAGTTCGAGTCCAGGTAGGGTCAAGAATTTTCTCTCCCCCATGTTGTCCAGACCGGTCTGTGGTCCACCCAACCTCCTATCCAATGGGTATCGGGGGCTCTTTCCCCGGGGATAGAGCGACCGGGGCTTGAAGCTGACCACTCACCTCCAACTAATGCCGAGGTCAAGAAAATATGGATCTATACATCTACTACCCCATACGCCTTCATTACGTAGTGCTTAATTAGTTAAGCACAGGGACAACTTTACTTATTTTACTTCACTTATGATTTATAAAACGACACACTCTCACAAACTACACGGTGTAGAATGGTAGGACGATTTCATGAATTTTAAATTGGGAAGGTCGAGGCCTGATCTGAGATACGACACGGGTATTTTCTTGGACGGCCTGGGAAATCTCCGAACAGTCTAAGTCAGGACAAGCTTTGCCTCCGCCTGACTTGTCCCTCAGACATAAGTGTTGCGGCTTAAGCTGGCTAGCTCGGTGACGCTTCTGTTGTTACGTACGTATATAATGTTCATGACAGGGTAAAATATTAATCGTTTGCTTTTTATTTATCGAGTACTTACTGTGAACATAACATTAACAGTGTGAAACTATATTGCTGCTGCTACACTACTAATACTACCAGCAGCATCACTGCTACTGTGTACACTACTTACTTACTTACTCATGGAGCTGAGCCCTTCTGGAAGAGCCGCAATTCTGCGGCTACTCAAGAATTTCCCAGAATTTTATGGGACCCGAAGGTTCATTACCGTGTTCACAAGAGCCCTCCACTGGTCCCTATCCTGAGCCAGATCAATCCAATCCATACCATCCCATCCTATCTCCCTAAGATAAATGATACAAACTCCGTCCTAAGTGCAAACAATATACATTTAGGACAATATACACTTAGGACGGAGTTTGTATCATTTATCGTGTAGAGTGCAACAGGATGCTTAAATATAATATTATAATACTATCTCCCTAAGATCCATTTTAATCTTGTCCATCCACCTACGCCTTGGTCTTCCCGGTGGTTTCTTTCCTTCTGGCTTTCCCACCATTATCCTATACGTATTCCTCGTCTCCCCCATTCGTGCTACATGCCGTGCCCACTTCATCCTCCTTGACTTGATCATTCTAATTATGTTATGAAGCTCCTCATTATGCAGTTTTCTCCAACCTCCTGTCACTTCATCTCTCTTCGGTCCAAATATTCTCCTCAACACCCTGTTCTCAAACACCCTCAGTCTGTGTTCCTCCCTTAATGGCCAAGTTTCACACCCATAGTGTACACTACTACTGCTACCAATACTGCTAATGGTGTTACTACTACTGCTATTGCATGAGTAGTCACAAGGCCTTAGCAAGAATTTGAATTTCATACCTGAAAGTTGTCCCTAGTTTCATTACGGGAGACTTCCTCCACTTGAAGAGGAGGCATGGGAAGAAAACAAACGGCTAGAGCGTGAAACCTTTGACATGAAAATCATCTCCTGTCCAAGTAAATCCGCAGGGTAACACTCAGCGGGAAACTTCTACGAATAATAATAATAATTCGGTTCAATTTAATTATGTAATTTCTTTTTAATTGCTGATTCTTCAGCTGCCGAAGACAGTTTCTGAATTAGCGCAATCAGTCAAGCCAAAAGTGAAGGAGACAATAGGAACACGTAGGGAAAATGCATACATGTAAGCTATTCCACTGCATAATAGATTCTGGACAAGCAAAATTGTATAACAACAGTGAATGTAATCAAATACTTATTGACCAAATTTAATATAAGACTGGTATGAAATAGTTGTCAATAATAAATAATAATAATTCAATTTTTCAGTCCAGTGTTTTCCAAAAGCTAGTGGTATATAAAGAGATTATCTCTGAATATATATACTTGTATAACCAAAGCTAGACTAGGACTAGAACTAAATCTAGATTAAAAATTAAATACTAGATAATGAAAGAACACAGGTAACACGATAATGACGTTACTAAGCAGGATTAAGCCGGTCACGATAGCCGAGTGGTCTAAGGCATGCGCTGTCTTTGCTCGCTCGGAAGCCGGGATCGTGGGTTCGAATCCCACTCAGGCCATGGATGTTTGTGTGCGTTTTTCTGTGTTTGTATACAAGTAGAGGCCTTGCGACGAGCTGATCACCCGCCCAAGGAGTCCTACCGAATGTGTAAGATCTAGTAAACCGAAGTGAAACGGAGAGTTTCATGGAGGTAGACCTAGGCCCAAATTGGGGCTGTAGCGCCACAGAAAAAATAAAAACAGGATTAAGCTAAGGAAGAAGCATCCTCAACGGAGATGTCATGTTGATTGAAAACGTCTAGAGATCTGCAGATGCTGCTTGCAACTGTGACGCACTTCCTCAAGAGCTAATTTTGGACATTATTGACGTTAAAACCCGAGAAGTCCCTAATTTGCTTAATGGGCACACGGAGACCAATAGTATCCATAATGGAGCAGTAAATTTTATTCTCAATACTCTATTAAGAAATAAATCCTCTAGGCGATGTCACCTGGAATAAAACGTTTAAAAGTGTAAATAATTCATCATCGATTCATAATATGAAAGAGAATTTGAATAAATCAATTGCAGCGCCGATTTTCAAGCTTCCTTTGTATGTTCTTCAGCTGATGATGATGAAGATGATTTAGTTCCTTTATTCAAGTATTTGCCAACAGCGAGTGGCCTCTAGCAGGCGAGTGCTGAACGTGTACGTAACATAAGCTAGACTAAGGCTAGAACTGAAACTAAAACTACATTAATATTTAAAACAGGCTAATAAAATAATACGGGTAACACAATAATGACGTAACTCAGTTAGTTTAAGCAAAGAAAAATATATCCTTATGGGTGATGTTATGTTTACTGAAAACGTACATTTAATAATATTTTTGCGTATTTGTTCAAATCAAGAACTGTGGAGTCAGAGAAACAGCTGTTGCTAGGTAATGCCCCCACGCAACAGTAGAGGAATTGACACGATACGAGATGTGACGCGTACGTCCTTTGCTATGAAACAGTTCAGTAAACAGGTTTCCGTGGAAATGAATACAGGCAACAATAACGGAGCTGTGTTTTCTACGATCCTTGCGGAGGAGTTACAAGATGGGCAAAAAGAATGTTTAATTCAGTTGAGTTTCGTCACGGCAGCCTCCAAGGATATGAGCCTGGGAGTGGAGGCTTTGAAGGTAGGAACTGAGACATCAGAATTATCGAGCGCAGTTCAGTTCAGAGTTGCCAGCCAGGCTGTGAAGAGAAGACCTGTGTTGTAGTACAGTGATATTTGGAGCCTGTAATTCAGAGACTCTTATAATTCCTGTGTTAAAATCCGTTGCTAGAAATCGGCTAATGGAGACAGTAATAGACTGAGGACACTAGTGTGTGTAACAATGAATTATATAAAGTATGGAAATCAGCGTTGAGTTGAGTGTATGAGTATAATAAATCCAATTATCCACTCCAAAATTCGTCTAATAATCACACAGCCACAGTACGTGACAATAATAACAATATGTATTACTGCCCATTCATAGAGCAGTAAATGGCATCAAATGAAATAAACGCTGTTTTAAACATCAAACAAAATTCAAATATTTATAAATCACGACAATAAACAACAGGAAGATTCAGAAAAGACTTACTGTGCGTGCACGTACATTCTATTTTACTTCTTTACTTTCGAAGTCTACCTCAAATGACCAGGTACATTTAGCTTGCAGGCTGTCGGTTCAGTAATCTGAGAGACTTGGGTTGTAGAATAAACAAAAAGCACTGCAGTGGTTAGACAAAACGCTGTACGCTCTAACAGTCCTTCTGTTAAACATGGCGTTCTGCTGTATACAATGTTGTCATGCCTCCGGCTCTGTAGGAAGCTCCCCTTTAGGGGACGTGTACCTCGCCATACATTCTTTTACAAGGTGGATATTAACTCTTGAAAATCAATAAAAATATTTTTCGAGATGAACTCTTTCGTGCGTTACGCCTGAGAGAAGCATCTCGGGTAAACTTCACAGGTCAGAGACTCCATGACTCGGTGCTGGGGATCTGCTGGAAACGAGACTCCATGTAGGAAACCTTTGTTTCCACTTCGTACGTAAGAAGTCTGTGTTTCTTGAATCCTCCGTAAAGCAAGAAATATTTTAACATTTTTGTAATATGTTAATATAAAATATCTTGAAGTGTTGAAGTAAAATATAAAATGAAAAGTTCGACGTTAAAATCAATTAATTATTTCATCCATAAAGACATTTCATGATGGTGCTTTTAATTATTCTTTCTTTGTATGTCGTTCTTGTGGGCACGCGGTTAAGGCACTGTGCCACAAGCCGGAAGGTCGCGGGTTCGATTCCCAATTAAATGGATCTTTCAGTGTACCTAATCCTTCCAGCCGCACTATGGCCTTGAGGACGACTCAGCCTGTAACATAACGAGTACCAGGAATATTCCTGGGGGTAAAGGGCGGCCGGCGCGTAAGGCTGAAAATGTTACCGCCATCTGTGAGCCGAAAGCCTAGAGAAGATGTGGGGTCCTCGACGTTTCAGAATTCTGTGGGCCTTCACGGCCTGTTACAGGTTAGCTTTACCTTTTATATATATATATATATATCTTTGTTTTAATTTTTCTCATATATTTAAATGTATTTAATATTTTCCTACCTTCTTTTTCGTTCGTTTCATTTTTTTTCTTCTTCATTTCATTTTTGTGTGTTTTCTCATTTGTATTCATTATTTATATTCTCCATTCCTTTCTTATTCTTTGTTGAGTTTCTTAATTATTATTTTTTTTTATTTCATTGGGATATCACCTCTACAGTCCATTCGCGGAGACGAGAGAGTACTCGTAAACAAATGCACGCGGTATCTCCTTCGCTCTTTGAATGAAATCATGCAGTGATCACGTGATGCGTGTATCGTCCTAGGGGCGTCCAAAGTTCACTCTTCAGTCTGAATGCAGGTTAACGTGCGTCCGAATGCAGTGAGTACACTGAGTAACTGCGCGCTTTGTCCACTCCTTGCTGTCAGCTGTGGCGACGCGGGGCTTGCTTTGTTTCCGCTAACTGTCTCGTCTCCGCGAATGGACTATATTTAGACGGTGGCTGGTTCCGTCCAAATTCTTTCCAATTAATCATCCAGTAATGCCCCTACAATTTTACGACATGCAGTACATTCTGAGGGAGTACTGGCGCCGTAGAATAAAATATACAAATTTTTGTTTTTAGTCTCTTAAGCCAGAAAGTCATGTAAATACACCAGGCGTCACTCCGTGCAGATTTTACAGATGGAAATTGTAAGAACTTGTTTGTCATCAAATGTATTTTGGAAATTAAACAGCAGAAGGTATTTGACTGATTCTGCTGTCCAGTTGTTTGTTGTGGAAAAGCAAAGCAGATGTGAAAGCATTGCATCACTAGAATTCTAAAGCTCAACTTTAACTTTTGGCACTAAACATGATTACTTTATTTCGTAAATCTGTTTGCGTGATTTCCCGGAATGGCGTAACATTTCTGTTTATTTACTGTGACTGAACTAAACCCTTACAGATACAATCACATGTAAAGCGTACTGAAACAATATTTATATAGCTGGAGCTGGTAATTTGACCATATTGGATGAGATTATGAAGTTTATGGCTGAGAACACTGCTAGAGTTCTCCACAACGAAACATTGATTCATAACGTGGAGTATGATTAGTTCTCTTTGGATAAATAACTTTGTAGAACAAGTTCCTTGCAGTGAAATTAACTTCCACTTAGTCAAGAAATTCCCCACGTTTTATGGGAGACTATTACTCAATGCCATGTTCGTAAGAACCCACCAATGTGTCCTGCCCTGATGCAGTTCCATGCAGGCCACAACTTCTCACACTACTACTGTAAGATGAATTGTAGTATTAACTTCTGATCTCCACACATATCTCACGTTCGGTCTCTTTCAATCCAGTTTTGCCTCGAAAATGCTTGCATTTATTACTTCCCGCATGCGTTCTAGTAGTTCCGCCCATCACTTCCTGATTTATTTGATCTCTGTTGCAATATTTGTTGAAGATTAATGACGATAAGTGACAGTATTGTTGCGCAATCCGAATGGTTCGCACGGTTCTTAATAAAGTTATGAAGATTACAAAAGCGATCCCTGTAACAGGCCGTGGAAGCTCATACGGTTGTGAGACGTCGAGGCTCCCACATTTTCTAGATGATCGGCTCACTCACAGCAGGCGAGGTTGTCAGCCTTACTAGCCGACCGCTCTTTAATCCAGGAAGATTTCTGGTAACCATTTCTGTTAGAGGCTGAGTGGAACCCAGGGCCATAGTGCGGCTAGTAGGATCAGGTAAACTGAAGAAAAAGTACACCTCATCGGGACTCGAACTCGCTACCTTCCGGCTTGTAGCATAGTGCCTTAACCAACTACGCTACCCCGTTTTTAATAAAGTGATCCAGATTACAGAACAAAACACGTAAATTTCTCCCTGTAACAGGCCGTGGAATCCCATAGGGTTGTGAGACGTCGAGGCTCCCACATTTTCTAGATGATGGGCTCACTGACGGCAGGCTATGTTGTCAGCCTTACTAGCCGACCGCTCTTTAATCCAGGAAGATTTCTGGTAACCATTTCTGTTAGAGGCTGAGTGGAACCCAGGGCCATAGTGCGGCTAGTAGGATCAGGTAAANGATTTCTGGTAACCATTTCTGTTAGAGGCTGAGTCGACCCCAGGGCCATAGTGCGGCTAGTAGGATTAGGTAAATTGAAAAAACAAATCCACCTCATCGGGACTCGAACCCGTTACCTTCCGGCTTGTAGCATAGTGCCT
The DNA here is from genome assembly GCF_002891405.2 of Cryptotermes secundus. Classification (NCBI taxonomy): domain Eukaryota; kingdom Metazoa; phylum Arthropoda; class Insecta; order Blattodea; family Kalotermitidae; genus Cryptotermes; species Cryptotermes secundus. The sequence goes on along the minus strand of NW_019745105.1, from coordinate 236,562 downwards.
CAACCAACTACGCTACCCCGTTTTTAATAAAGTGATCCAGATTACAGAACAAAACACGTAAAGCTCTCCCTGTAACAGGCCGTGGAAGCCCATAGGGTTGTGAGACGTCGAGGCTTCCACATTATCTAGACAACTGACTTACAAATGACGAGGTTTTCAGTCCTGCGCGCCAGCCGCCCTTTAACCCCACGAAAATTCCTCGTACTTGTACTCCATACTGAAGTAAATTTTGATACTTTGGTTCAGTTACATATTTTACGTCACTAAATTACACAATTTTAGACATGGATATCTCAAGATTGTTTCTTGTTTTGAAAACAAAATTGCAGAGGAAACGAAATGAATTAAAGTACGAAACGTAACAAGAAGTTCTGGGAAGCAGTAATCGCCACTAAATTACACAATTTTAGACATGGATATCTCAAGATTGTTTCTTGTTTTGAAAACAAAATTGCAGAGGAAACGAAATGAATTAAAGTACGAAACGTAACAAGAAGTTCTGGGAAGTAGTAATTGCCTACCTTCCTTTGATACAACTCGGGCTCCATAGAAAACGACTCATACCACAATTCTTCGTGTCCGCTGGAAGACGTTTACCGAACCATTGCCTAGCAACGAAAAGCGGGATACACATACAGACTCACAGGCCGATGAGAGGGATATATGACGTAGGCCGCTGAGATGGGCTGAATTTCCATGACATACATACCAAATTTCATAAAGACTGGTTCAGGCATTTGGAAGCTAATAAGCGTGGAGTTACAGAGAAGGCATGGAGATCACATGAACCTACTTAGGAAAGTAGAGTACAAATTGATAAACAGTGAAGTACACTGTATGAGAGAGGTGGGTTGGGTGCCTTGCTTCCATGTCTTTGAGACTTCCTTGATGCGGGTTTCGACTAAGTGACCAAGTGCCTAGACTGTGATATGACGCAGTTGCGTCTATTCTCCAAGTGAACACGTGGAGCAGCTCTGTGTTAGCTACTGCAGTTTATTTCTACATGGCGGTGTGATTCTTATGTTATTCAACGAAAATCTTCCAAGCTTACATGTTACACAGCACCGAACAAGACTTCAACGTTATTATGGACGGTAAGGATTTGGAAAGGCCGCGCCATAGCTCAAGCGGTTAGTCGCTGGCTTCCCACCCCGGCGACCCGGGTTCGATCCCTGGTCTTGTCAAGTGGGATTTGTGGTGGACAAGGTGGCGCTGGGGCGAATTTTCTCCGAGTACTTCGGTTTCCCCTGCCAATCTTCATTCCACCAAATTCTCTATCATCATAAACACCCGGGGCAGGTTACAATAGGCCAGTCAGTGGAAGCAGTGCCGAGTGGACCCAGTTGGACTCCACCCTCCCCCCACTAAGAGAATTAAAAAAAAAAGGAATTGGAATTTGGCGGTCGTGGCCTATTTCATTGTCTTCTTCCTTCATTTAGTGGAAATAGGAAGAAAAACTCTGAAATACTTCAGTCAGGAAACAGAGTAAAATAAGCGAGTGTCCTAATACAGCAGCCCGCTCAGTTATCTTCTAATCCTTCAATTGGCAGATTAAAAACGTGTTTAAAATTTATTAATATCTAATTTAGTCCATATAATTATATGAACATGAATTTCATTTGCTTGTTTTTTTAATAACGAAGATACTTAATTGTCAGTTTGCAGTTAATTTCAAGTTAACATTTTTCATAGGTTTATGTCAAATTGAACATCAATGGAAGAAGCCAATTCATAACACGATCTTACATTGAATGGAAACTTTGATGCGTTCCAGAAATATTTTCTCTCTGTACACAGAAAGATTTTATTAAATTCCTCCCTTGGTCTCTCACAGATTTCATATAGGCAGGAGCTTCTGTTCGCTGTAGCACACAAACCAAGTAATTTTGTGACGACGTTGAAAATATATCAATAACCTACGTCCCACCCCTCAACTCCATTTCCTGTTTAGATGCGAACCCGTTTTCAACTTGATTATTGCGTCTGTGCTATTGACATAGACAGACACAGAAGGCACTTTGTAACAAATTCAGTATTTTGAAATGCTCAGTTCTCATAATATATCTCTGCAACAGACTACGAACTAGAGTTTCAGAATTCTGTAAGAAGTCTCTCTGTCTATGGCTCTATTCCCTTTTCTGGACCTTGGCAGCTTTTTCAATTTCTTAATCTGTACACAATCGGTAGGACTCCTTGGATGGGTGATCAGCGTATCGCAAGGCCACTACCTACACACAGAACAACATAAACACAATAAACGTACACACAGACATCCATGCCTCAAGTTGGATTCGAACCCACGATCACAGCGTTCGAGCGAGCCAAGGCAGTTCATGCCTTAGACCGCAAGGTCACTGTGATCGGCACTGTAAGAAGACAGTGACATATGAATGTTGGGACATGAAAATACCTCTACTGAGTCGAACATGATATGAGTAATTGGCAACTTACTGATGGATATTACTCTTCTAACATTTAGTGAAGTCATTCATGGAAACATTTTCACACGGCAACATCAGACTTTGGAGAAATATTAACTTATTTTGACCGAAGATTAAATATGGCATGAATACCGAAAATTTCATAATACGTATATGCGAATATTATAATTTACATTCAGTGATAAATCGTGGTGAGGATGGCGGATTAAACCTAATCAACATAATTTTACAATTTTTTCTTTTCGTTTTTGTGTGTATTTTACTGTTAGTTGTTAAAGACAATTAATTATGAATTCGATATTCCTAGTTTTTGTGTTGTAAATTTATTGAATAGAAGTGCGATGTACAGGACAACTTGGGAGAGACTCAACTTTCCAATTTGTGGTTTGCAAACCTTACTTTATAGAGCGAAGTTCGTACTAGAAATTGTCACAGCAGAGCACTAGATCCCCCACTTCACTGATTCCCCCCCCGCATATTTCCTGAAATTCTCAAACGGCCTTTGTATTACAGGAATTTAATTTTGTAATTCTTCAATTAGTGACGATGTCGGTGTTACGTGATCTGTCATCTGGAATGATAGGATAATTAATGAGTAATTAAGTGGAAGAAATAAATCGTGGCCTAACTTGAGGAACTGTCCCAGAATTATTCTGGAGGAACAAAGGAAAATCACGATAAACACCCGGGACTGGTGATCCCCGCTTGGTGATCTTGTCTGGGAACACGAAACAGAATTGTTGCTCCTTCGATTGCCATGTTAGGTGTGACAGATAATACTTTATTATTGACTTATCAATCAGGCAGCACATACTCCTACTTTGTTTGCAACTCTTCTGTTACGTGAAGGTTGCTGAAGAATTGTAACTTTCATGTTCATTGTGAGAAAGTTTGTGATTTATACAAGCCATAAATATGGGACAATATGTTAGGCTGAAACTGTAGCTGTTTCCAGAGAGATGGCGAATGAATACAAAATTTTGGTTGGGAAGTATCTCGGAATATGTCGCATGTAACAGCAAGAAGGAACTGACATGATAGCGCTAAGATGGAGAGCGATGGATTTTGAGATTTAGGGATGGTATGCCCTGGCTTATAACTGTGTCCAATGGCAGATCTCATCTTGGTGGTATAAAAGAGTTCGGCTATAAATTCACAGTATTAGGAAGTAAATCGATATGTGTTCTTCATTTTACTTGAACACAGTTGAGCCATTAAAACTTACATACATTATTTTCGTTTAACATCCTTTTCCTTCCGAGCATAAATATACGAATCTGGGCTGCCAAGAAATTTGGGGTGGGTTGTGGTAGTGGGGTTGTAATCTCGTTACACCTCTGGTTTATCTGGAAGGTTAGGATATTTCATGGAGGAAAGCCAGCGTGAAGCGGCGGTTAAACTTGAATTGCCTTACCTTACTTACCTTTACCGCTAAGTTAGACTGCTTGATCTCCTTGCACGGGGTGGAGATGTAGGCACTGAGGGGTAAGAGAAGGAAATTCATGTCTGCCCGAGTTAATGGCTCCGTTTGAATTCCATTAGCGAGTCTTGCTGTGATTTAGGAGTCAGGAAACCCAAGAGCTCTGTATGCACACCGGCTAGCTCTTGCACACTCGAATCAGCGTGATGACTCGTGGACACTACAATTTCCATACCAGAAGTGGCTTAGAAACCACGTCTAGGTAAGTGCAAACATTGAAGGGAATGTGAAAACGTTGACACACAGGAGTTAACAACAATATCATACGCAGGGGCACGAAACAACATACAGATAAGGACAAATGATAGCACAAGGAAAGGGCTTACGAACAGAAGCAAGACACGAATACCAAGCTGCAATATAGAACTATATCATCTGGAGAATTGGACGACGCGCCTAATGAGGTGCACTAAGTCTATATTTTAAGCAATTTTAAGAAATTTCAACCCATATTGTGCGTGAAAGATAAATAAAAGCAACAGGATGCTTAAATATAATAGTGAAAGTAAATTGAAATGAGATGGTAATAAGGGAGTAAGAGCGATAAATACAAAACAGTATGTTTTGTGATTAGAAACAGAAAGCAAATAAATATTTAAACTAAATCCTAGCAATGCTAATGTTACTGTTCTGCATAACAGCCGAGAATATTAACGAATTAATATATTTACGTGTATAAAGTTGTGCACGGCATTTATTACAGATTAACTTGTTTTAAAATTATTAAAAATAAAAGCCAGCTGTTTCGAGTCAACATGTTATCACCAGTCACTAAACATGCACGAGTATAATAAAAATAGTTTATTCCGTTGTAGAACATCTAAAGCAGCGAATTCGAACAGAAATATTCTCCATTGGCCTAGCATTGCGTTCACAACGACATGAAATTTTGTACACAAATATTAATCGACTTTTGTGGGCAAAATTTCGAACAGATTGCATAAAAATACCATGTACACGTATTATCAACTTTTGGAACACTCTGTAGAACAGTCCATTTGTCTTGGCGCAGAGGTACGGAGATAAGGCTTCCCCGATCTGGACGCTAGATATGGAAGACTTATCTTCACATTCAAGCCGCTTTTAGCCCTTGGAAACGGTCCACTCTTCTCATTACGTAGTAAGTTTGGTTAGTCATACCCGTTCTGAATATATTAGAAAGAAAAAAAAAATTCCATCCATGTAATCGAACCAGGGGTTTCCAGTTTTTAACAATGGAAAGAGAGACCGATTACTCTGATGAATCTTCTTTAAAATGCGTATTTCTTCTGGAAAAATGTCAGGATATTATCAGTTCTACTCGCTTACCACTTTAATCCGGTCACCGTTTAACAGGAGTCTGAATAACTCAGATTCGGTATTGTGCTTTGATGAAGAAAGTATAGCTGCCTTTTTCGGGAACTGAACCCCTTAGCCAGTCAGCATAGTGACTGTACGCCTGTTACCTCAGCTGAAGTAATGCATATTGTTACCAGCTAACAGATTATCTTGCTGTGTTTGGGTCTGTTTCCCCCCCTAACGTCTAAAAGCCTTAGTAGTGGAACCAGAAGAGAAGACCTTTCCTAGGAAACAGCTCGGTAAAGAAGTTCCCGTGACAATTAAGACACGCAACAGTAGAAGAGTTCCTGGACACTATCATATATGAAGGTATGTCTTGAAATGGTCTGGATACAATTGAAAATGTTTATAGTTTACGTTCATGAGTAAACGCGTTAAGAAAACGCGATGCTCTGTTCTGAATAGAGTCGCGCCGAGGCGCTTCTGTCGCTGTGAGACTATGACGCCTTCATTTGTTACAGAGGGAAACAGATGGCGTCTGGAGCTTCCTAGTTCTCGCTATCAAACTTTCAGTCGTTCTGAAGTTATATGAGACAGCAGTTGGCAAGTTTATTCTGACACCAAGCATGTTTAGAATGTTAATTCGTACTCATTGCTAACAAACCTGCGACTTGTCGGAAATCTTTTCATGCTAGGTGGAAAAACAGTGCACCTACTCGTTTTAATTTTTTTCCCCCACGTTTTATTCTTATATGCAAACTATTTCTTGCCCTGAGTAGATGCTGTGTTCTTAGTGTAACCCTCTGTCTGTTTTAGTGCAACTTCTTCACAGATATCGCAAAGTTTGAACCAGCTACTTATACGATAACCAGGCTGTTGGACACTTTCTCGTTTATCTCTCAGAAGAACCCCCATAAATCTGAAACTTTGGGACAAAGCATCATAAAAACTTAGCACAATAAAAATAATACGTTTCGTGGAACTTAAAATAATTTGTTTATGACGTATGTTGCATTTACGCAAAACATCTCTGTGAAGTGTAGGAATACTGGCTTAGAGTGGAATATTCCGACACAGCGCTGGGCTTGAAATAAGTCCATGAACCTGCAGGCAGGATTTGTCAGCTGTTTAAACTTGTCTGTGTGTTATGTTGTATTTTCTGGACACATAAAGTTTGTTTCAGGTTTATATTCAGAAATTCTCTAAACCAGCCAAACATTAGTCGTATTGTTCACCAGTCTTTCCAAGGATATGCGGAAACGTTCACAGAGTCAACGCATTCAGCTACGATTTCTTAAATTAATAATAATAATAATGATAATAATAATAATTATTATTATTATTTTACAAAATATGTGCATTTTATATGCATATAATTTTAATGTATTGTGGTGAAAATTCTGTCTATATTAATTTTATCTGATACAACCACACAAACCGGAAGGTCGCGGGTTCAAGTCCCGCTGAGGTCATTGAATTCTTTTTCAATTGACCTAATTCTTCCGGCCGCATTATGGTCCTGTGGTCGATTCAGCCTTTAACAGAAATGAGTACCAGGAATTAATTAAATAATTTTCCTGGGGAGTAAAGCGTGGCAGGCGCGTAAGGCTAACAACCTAACCGGCATCTGTGAGCCAATTTTCCGGTTATTTAAAGAGAAATCACTGCAGACGGTATACAACGTACTTCAAAATGGGCGATGACTGTGTAAGGTAAATCGTTAAGAACCAGCAAGGAGACAATCACAGCCTATATGATGGCAGTATCTCGGTATTTGCAGGAAGAGAATGAGGTAAATCGCAAAATTCGCACAGTCAGGAGAGTTGGTAAGACGACAGAAATCAGCCTGATTTAATATCCAAGAGAGTTACCATAATTGCGCTCCAATGACTGTAAAGCAGAGAAACTGTCTGGACCCGTGTGTACTCTGAAAACTGAAAATATCAACACCATTTTCAGAGAATAATAACGGCTTCAGTCCATAATCTGCAGCTCAGTATATCCATAAATGAATAGTAGATTTGTACTACGCACCTCTTGCCTCGCCTTCTTTTCTATGCAGGACAGTATACTGATGGGTTTCTCGGGTTTCTCGTTCTTTGCTGCTGTTGTAGAGGCATATGTTTACTCTGTATTTAGGGTCTTTAAAGTAGGCCATAAAATCCGAAATTAATTGCCGTCTCACCTCATGTTTTCCCTCATAAAATAGCAGCACTACGAGACGAATATATTCATGTAGTAGTAATAAAAAGTATGAGAATAAAGGAAGCCCTGTGCACCGCGACTAATAGTCTATTATACGTCCCCCTTTGATATTCTACCAGTCGCCATACCATACCGGTCCTGGTGCGTCCTCTCAGCCCCGTTAAGCCAACGAGGTCGGCCCTCGGTACCTGATACTTCCCCCATCTACCAGAGGCATTAGAAACTACTTGGGCGGGAAACGTTTTGCCTAATTTAGCTCAGAGCTCTCCTAGAGATATGAGGATCTTTTACGTACCGTAAAGCTACGACACGGGACCCACGGCTTAAAGTCCTTCCCGGAGGACTTGTTCTATGAATTTTTCCGCCCTTAAAAATTCCACGACCTTGAGTCATGAGGTGGCAACGTTACTCCCAGACTACGGAGGCCGCTTCATATCCTGACTACATACTTTTCTCTTCTCTATCATGATTTAGACAAATGTGGAACGCCTCTTGTTTCATAGTGCCTATGACTGAACTTTTTTCTGCTATGACGTAAGATCTGACGTATCTTGCACCGAATAGGCTTCATTTCCAGTTTCTACGAATGTGACGCTTGGTTTGTGCCCTAAGACAGTGTCTGAAAGCGAGATCCTGAAGAAAATATTTGGATCCAAAGGAAGTAGCAGTAGTTATTAGAAAGTTTTGTAATGAGGTGCTTCATGTCACCATATACAATTATGTGTGTGTGCAGTTAAGGATGAGATGAGACATTGTTTAGTTACTTCTGGTTTATGTAACGACTGTGTACCGGCGAATGTGTTAATGATACTGAAGCAGGAATAAGAAGAAATATAGATGGAAGCGGTCTTGGTCTATATGGAGACACTTACCCAATTTTTTTCTGAAGAGACAGAAAAATCACGATAAACTTCAATGAAGATAACCGATCTGTAGGCCTGGATCCGTACTCAGAACCTCCAGAAAGAGAAGCAGGATTTCTAATCAATGAACGAAGATGAACACAAGCTAAAGAGAGATACATGTTGAGCACTTGTATGGAAACCGTGAATGGAAGTCTTTACCCGGGTGACTGTGTGTGTATGAGAATATCATGTCAAAATGTGTCACGAAGAAATAGTGTTGGAGGGTAGAGCTTGGGCTGTAGTGGACATAATAATAAAACATAGAGGTTTAATATAAGGTAGAGCATTTGACGTACTAGAAACCTCTTTTTACGAATGACTGTATTCTCGCAATACAATTTTTGTTGTATTTAATGTGATATCTTCTTCAGTTTACCATTTAGCGTTGTTTTTTACTCTTATTAAATACTTTCCATGACATCTAAAAGATCTTTTTTGTTTAATATATTTCCATGTTTTTGCTGCTCTCTCACACGTCTCTTCATCTACGAAAATCATTATTCACTTTACAACTTAAAATAAAGGTTTTGAACTTTGTTTGGAAAGCGTGTATGGTAAATATATGGCATTTTTTTTCAATAAATACATTTTAACAAAGCTTATTTTAAGAATAATTTGTTTCGTCCCTTGGTGGATGTGGTGATATACGACTGTACTGAAAGCGACCCACATTTTTCACGTTCTATAGCTAACATTTCAAACATCTCTTTGAGAGACACTATCAGGGCTTTTGGAAGCTGGATTCATACAAATGTATTTCATGTCGAATATCTCCTTTTATACGCTAGGCTGAATAGGGGCGGTATAGGAGGGAGGCTCGAAATTCGATATGTGATATATACTACCGCAATCTATCTGCGTGTTACAAAATCACCCGTGGATACTGCCAATTTTTTTTATCCATTTCAATTTTCACCTCTTCCTCCATATGCAGATTTCGCCATGATGCTTAGAACAGCTGACATCCACACCAACAGTACCTCATTGAAAGTCTAATGTTCAGTGAGGGCGACTAGCCCCATGTTGCAAGAGCAACTCCAACTATAAATGTCACGGATGAAGCATGAAAATCGATTCTGCCACAGATGTTTGAAACCCCCTTACAATTACGTTAGAGATCTGTTCGAAAGAACGCATCAATTTTGTCTTCATAGATTCTGCCAGCGAACTAGCTCATTAGAACTGGATTCAGTATTTCTTGAATTTCAGAAGACCAATTCGTAAAGAGCGATAAATAAATGCCTTCTGCTTACATGAAAATTATCAAAGGAATAAACTTAATTCAACATTATGTGAAATAAATTATATTAAACTATTACAAATTTGCGGTCTACTAACTGGAATCTTGGCCTGCCGTTACTTCTGGCTTACATCTAAATAACCTCCTCAACGACAGGCGTCAGTCTGTGGTACTGAGGCTTCATTCCCACCGGGGTTACAGCACAGAATTTCACGCCTGCTCCCTTGCTTACTGCTTTCCTAGAAATAAAATTGCTTGTAAATCTTGAGCAACTCTCGTATATTCTCATACAGTTGTCAAGGAAATCTCTAAAGTCACTCTAGTACTAGCTACAGAGATGCCTTCCCCCGCACAGCTGTCTCGCATCTTCGTCTCTCAAACCTACCAGCTCAGCATGAGTTTCACCCTGTTAGCCATACTGCCAGCAGCACAAAGTAATCTTTTCGTTTAGCCCACTGGCATATGATACCACGGGTTGCATGATGTTGACTGCTTCCATAAGTGTGATATTAACACCAGATTGAAGCTGAGTTAGTGAAATTATTTGAAAGAAATTTTCTTATAGATAAATGTTTGATGGTTCGATTCCCGGCAGGGTTACCCTATTACTTTATATTTCATCAATATGAGAACAGCTGTTACTTCCATTAAGCTTCTTGTCTAATTCATAGTAATGGTTTTCCTCCGAAATCCAGGGCCCGAAACTGACCTCACCATCGGTCAATGCCGAGGTTAAGAATGTGTGGAACTGCATCTTCAGCCTCTTTTGTCTTTACCAGTAAGGTTGGCGTGAACGTAAATAGAAATAGAGCAAAATACACAATAAAACCAAAATGTTCAATAAATTCATATTACTTCACATAAAAATAATTTTAAATTTTCGGAAACAAATATCTGGGAAGAATAGTAAGTAAGTAAGTAAAGGTATCCCTGTACCAGGCCGTGGAGGCCCATAGGGTTGTGAAATGTTGATGTTCCCACATTTTCTGGACAATCGGCTCACAGATGGCAGCAAGGTTGTCAGCCCTACACGCCGGCCGCCTTTTACCTCCAAGAATTTTCCAAGAATATTCCTGGTACTCATTTCTGTTAAGAGGCTGAGTCGACCCCAGGGCTATAGTGCGACTGGAAGGATTAGCTAAATTTAAAAACCCAATAACCTCATCGGGACAGAGAAAGAGACAGAAATTACGAATCGCGTTAGCCATTATGAATAAATTGTTTTCAAAACATCTGTTTCCTATCTTTACGTCATGATTTTGCCCTGCATTTTGGTGACGAGACACCAACACATACGTAGTTTTCTCTGTGTTTACTTCTAGACCAACTTCCTTACTTGCGTCAATTAAAGTTTGTGCGTTTTTCTTTATGGTATCTACATTATCACCCAGTAGATTCACATCATCGGCGTAGGCTAACAGCTGATATGTCCCGTTTAATTTCAGCCCCACCAAGTTTCCCTGGACCTTCCTAATGGCATATTCTAAAGCAAAATTGAAAAGGAATGGTAATAAAGCATCTTGTTTTCATTCTGGATAGGAAATTTATCAGACAAGTGTTTACCTAAACTGACTTTACTATACATTTCATTTAAACACATTTTAATCAACCTAACTAGTTTCATGGGTATCCCAAACTCTATCAGAATATTGTACAATACTTCCCTCCTAACTGAATCATAGGCTTTCTCGAAGTTTATGAATAGCTGATGTACTCTCTCATCGTACTCCTATTTTTTCTCAATATCTGGCGAATGCAAAAGATCTGATCTGTAGTTGATCTGTTACGTCGAAACCCACACTGATGATCCCCAATAATTTCATCTATATATGGACTTAACCTTGAGAGAAGAATATTGGACAAAATTTTATATGAAGTTGATAGCAGCGATATCCCCCGATATTTACTATAATCAGTTTTATAACCCTTCTTGTGGACTGGTATAACAATAGACTCCTTCTACTAGTAATGCACTATTTCCTTATCTATATAGATAAAAATGTAACCGTTTGTTACTCCTCGAAAATCTCCGAAAGTTCTTCACCGATTGCTTCGAAATTTTGACACAACGTTGCATTCGAACACGCGCGTGTTTTTATATACCCATTATATAGATGTCACACCTGTGACAGGTAAAAACATGCGTCTTTTGAAAAACAGAATTGGAATTTGGAATTCAGAAGGGTTACCCCTATGGAAACGCTAGAACAGACCGTTGCATAGGAAGTAACAATAGCGATACTGTATCGAATCTCCATGGTTACGACGAATACACGGAACGTTCCCACAGAGACAACGCAATAACAATGGGTCGTTGCGTAGGAATCGCGGAATCAACAAAGCAGCGTTTCCGCGGTTATAACAAGGGCTCATTTGCATAACAGCGGCCGAGGGTATTAAAGGGGGTTCAATTCATTCTCCCAGTCAGTCTTGGAATAGCTGCCGCTGAAGAAAGCTGGAACCTAGACGCCAAGAGATACAGAAGTATTGGCCGAGAGATTGTGTAACCAGTAACTCTAATACTGCAAGTGGCAATAATTGTAAAGTGTGCAAGTGAATTACAATAAAGGTTTGCTATACGGCGTAAAGATATTTGTAGCGTGACATACCCAAACACGCTACATGCATTACTGACGTGTGTAACA
>NW_019745105.1:193718-224363 GCF_002891405.2 Cryptotermes secundus | reverse complement strand
ACGGAGCGTTCCCACAGAGACAACGCAATAACAATGGGTCGTTGCGTAGGAATCGCGGAATCAACAAAGCAGCGTTTCCGCGGTTATAACAAGGGCTCATTTGCATAACAGCGGCCGAGGGTATTAAAGGGGGTTCAATTCATTCGCCCAGTCAGTCTTGGAATAGCTGCCGCTGAAGAAAGCTGGAACCTAGACGCCAAGAGATACAGAAGTATTGGCCGAGAGATTGTGTAACCAGTAACTCTAATACTGCAAGTGGCGATAATTGTAAAGTGTGCAAGTGAATTACAATAAAGATTTGCCATAATTAATACGGCGTAAAGATATTTGTAGCGTGACATACCCAAACACGCTACATGCATTACTGACGTGTGCAACACGTCACATCCACGTTGGAATTGAGCTGTGTCGTTTACCATAGCGTTCATTTCGTGAGTATAGTTTATTTTTTCTTCTTTCATTGTTTTTCATCTTTCATTGTTTTTCATTTCGTTTTCTTAACTGTTTTCCTTATTTTTCAGTGCAATTGGCGGTGGAATTGAACTGTGTCGATTGATCTGCGTTTGAATTGAAATATTTCGTTAGTATTTTTTTTATTTTTGTTGTTTCTTCTTTGTTTTCCAGGTCGTGTTCTTTCCTTTTTTTAATGTTTTGCAATTTTATGTTTTTTTTAATAACTTTCTTTCTTCTTCTTCAGTGCAATCGATCTGCTTTATTTCATCCAAATAATGCCTCGCAGAAGATCAAACTTAGGTCGTCGTACTCGCGGAGCGGAAGCAGTGCGACGAGTAATTGGAAATCAAACTGGGGAAGAACGGGCAGACTGAGCCACAGCAACGCGTGGCCGGGTACAGCTAGTTCAAAATAGAATTAATTCGTTTATGGAGCTTAGAATATAATATTTCACCTCCTGCTTGAATAAGTTCTGCCGGAATTTGATCACTACCGGGCGATTTATACCCTCTAAATTTTCCAATAACTGTTTCAACGTTAAAAGAGCTAAGCTCAGTTATTAACGACACGGCTCTATGTGTTTATATCTGACTAACATCATTGATCCTATCTACACTCGATAACTGAGAGAAGTAGTTCCTCCACCTATTCAAAATTTTGTGAGAATCTGCAAGCAGATCACCATTCTCATCCTTCACTAAGTTACTGCTGAGCTTGTAACCCTTCTTAAAGTCATTTATTCCTCTATACAGGTCTCTAAGGTTCTTGTTCTTACTGTTCCTTGTAAGCCCATCAATTTTTCTTTCAGATGTTCCCTCTTTTTGTTCCTGAAATGCCTCCTGGTTTCACGTCTTATATTGTTCAGATTATCCCCATTTAACTCACTTGCATCCTGTAACCACTGCAGTCTGGCTCGTTTACTTTGATCTATTAATTTTGAGCATCCTTCTTCGGACCATGGTTTATTCATCTTTCGCGATGAGCCTACACCCGGAAAAGGAACCATCTATGAGCTCTCTACTCTCAGATGTGACTCGAAAGCAAATAGAGGGGCATGTAATAGTTTACTGAAATAACGTGGTCCAAGACTAAAAGTCATAACATTGCGACCGTAATTAAAATATTCTGGTGTATTAACGTAAGGAAGGAATTGAAATTTTTTCATGTATTTTAACTGTAGCTTGTGTGACGTAGTTTTAGGGTATCAGTTTGTCCCGGACTTACTCTGCTGCATCACAGAAATGTTACAAAGTATGAAACTAATTATGTACTTTCGTCGCCATTGTTCTGATTTCAAGTGGTGTGGCCGCAGCGTATTAGGCAACATATGTACATAGAGGAAAAGTCAGAAATTATCAGCACTTTCGCCATAACACTTCTTTAGGTTTGTCACACTGCCTTCTGCGCATGCATGTTTAGAGTTTGTGCTATTGTGATCACGTGATCGAAGTTTGACCTTGATCGCCTCATTTTGCTTGATGCTGTGACAGTGTAAACATGGCCGCTCTGCTAGCAGCGTGCACCAAGGAGGAACAAATAACAGTGATCCGATATGGGACTCTGTAGCACATACCCCTACTTGCTGCATCCTGCTACCTGCTACCCTGCTTAGGGATATGTGGTATTCATTCTTTCTACGGTTTGGCCTATTCGTCGGCTTAGTTGTGTGTTATGGAATCCTGAAATTTATAACTCAGCTTAGTTTCACTTTACAAATTCCTTGAATTATTGATTTCACTCTGCAGCTTTTTGTTGGGCCTTGGCCGTGTCTTCGGTTTCTTGATCCTATGTACAAACGGTAGGACTTCTTGGACGGGGGATCAGCACGTCGCAAGGCCTCTACTACACCTAGAAGAATGCAAACACAGAATAAAAGCACACAATACAGAAATCTATGCCTGTAGGATTCGAATCGACGATCCCAGCCTTCGAGCGAGTGAAGGCAGTTGATGCCTTAGATCAAGCAGCCACTGTGATCGGCAATTTCCTTGAAAACTATTCATAAAACAAATTAATATTGAGGTTTCCTCTATCTCCACATGTCCGTACGAAGCGACTCGATTGATTCTGACGGAATTTGGTTTCACAAAATATTCGTTAACCAACCATTGCGATCGGCTACCTATCAGAGATTAGCTTCAATTTGAGCTTAGACTGGAGTCCGTAAACGTATCGAATAATGGCTCATCATACAGAAATAGTGGTAAATATTTAAAAGTACATATCATTCACTTCTGCCCACTCTGTGCAGGGATATATTTAACGGAATACCAGGGAAAAATATTTGTTTCTGTGGAGGTTCATATTTTGCTTTGAATTTGTTCGGTCAGGCACCATAATTTATGCCTCTGTTCAATGTGATATATACTAGCTTTGTAATCCTAGATTTCTATTATTATCGTTTCCAGTGAGCTATGGAAAGTCACAAAAGAACGAATTTGTGACGCTATTGAACCCGAAATGTCTGCATATTTTTCCGCCCATGTTATTTCTTTATCACGAAGATCAGAGACAAGTTAGTTGTTTAACCCTAGCGTTACAGTTATTCTATCAGAACTGAAACGATGAATTTCCATCGTGTCTCTGGTGGTAGTGGGTCGATATTTCGATATGACTGCCTTCTTGAAACGCTTTTGTATTATTCAAGATCCGATGTAACATTTTCACGGCATGATATGACTTGTAAGACTTCTGAAGCTTGTTGTAGACTTTCCCTGCTTCTGTGTGCATCTAGTAAATTGAAAAGAAGCACTTTCCTCTCTCTCTCTCTCGCTCTCTCTTTCTCGCTCTATATATACATATATATGTGTGNATGTGTGTGTGTGTGTGTGGCTCTACAGTCCTTTGTTGGACCTTGGCCGCTTGTTCAGTTCCTTCATATTTTACACAGTCGGTAAGACTCTTTGGACGGGGGACTATCCCCTCTGCTATTATGAATAATTGTACCATGCATCAAAACATTCGCCCATCAGTGGGTTACAGTAATTATTACTGGACAAATAAATATTTTCCCAAGAGATTTTGGTCAGGAACAGAGACAGTTTGGCTGTGTGATTAATGTATGAATAAAGAAAAATATTCTGTTACGAAGTGACTTGAACTTTGCAATAGAAAAATATTTTCGAAAATACTTCAGTGAGTCATAATTGAATGGCAGATCTTTCTGGGATGGTTTTTATATATTAAGATGTCTCGATCACTGTCTCCTATTATTTTGTAATAGTAGATAGATAGGACCCAAACCAATCCGAATAAATTTCTATATAAGCTGTGATCATCGGTGGTAAATAAATGTTGATTCTAAAGTAATTATCATTATTTAGTCAAGCATCGCGATTACGTGTAATAAATTCATAAATTCTACAGACTGTAGAATAAGCTGAAAATTTAACTCATGGCCGCCATGACGCTTGAAATCATTATGTTACATTATGAGGCGTAATATCTACTGTATAATGATGCACTTTACAAAATTAAGCATAATGATAACTAAGTTTCAGTATTTGTAAAATTTCTATTAATATTGTCACGCGTAGGGGCTACTATTAACAAGGTTTTGATCTGGATAATTGGATTTATTGACACCTTATACACAGTACACGGAACTATAGGTAATTATGGCGAAGCTGCTGATCTACATACTTTAGACTTCACCGTTACACAAGCACTAGGTTTCTCAGTCGTCACTAGTCGTATCCTGGCAACGGATTTCCATACAGTAGTCATGCCGGTCTCAATGTAACTGCAGCACATATGAAGCCTTCTTTGCACAGCCTAATTCCTTACCAGAAGTGTCTTCTTAATCTCTTTCGACTGGCTTCTCCACAACTCGACCCAATTCTTGACAACTGACTCAATTGGAATCTTCTTCTACTGAATTGTCTCAACTTCTGACATATACTAACTCCTACTTGGGAACTTCTCGTCGTATAACCTCAAGGAAAATATGGTCTTCTATTCCCGGTATTTTTAGGCATGTTTTCTGATCCGTTGCCTAGCAGTGGGTATACATGTCACAGTATATTCCATTGATTTAAATATTTACGAGAATGGTCTGTAATCAGACAAATATAGAATATAATATTCTAATGTTTATGTAAAAGTAGATACTTCTTTGATGTCAGTTTCCCTGTCTGTGTCAGAAAGTGGTTGCAGAGAAACTGTTTTTCATGATTTAATTTAGGATAATATTATAATATTCTCATATCACATAAACTTGTTCCTACACCCTTTATGTAAATTTTTTACTGTTGAGAATATAAACATGGAGATCCAGGTTTTCAGACATCATAAAATTTGAAAGCATTCCATGACAGTGTGATATTATTCATATGAGAGAACAGCAGTCAGAATGTTATATAAATATTTTTGTTCTGTGTAGCATGTGAAACTTCTCATTGCTCAGAAACAAAAGTTCGATTTAAAAGTGCTCTTCCCATGAGACATTATTTTCCTTCCAGACATTTCCCGATACGCAGAAACACGTGATCTCTTTCACAGATATATCTATGTATCTCGGATACGTAACAAACTATAGGAACATATTCTCTCGTACCCAAGCCAAGACTATTTTATTTCGAGGCCTAATATATTTTTTCAATTAACCTCATTGAAAACACCCACACACATACAGTATATATAGTGTCGCGTATCGGGCGTATATCGCGACAACTAACTTCACGCCGTATTTGGTATAGCGAATTTTATTTCACATTCGCACTTACAATCACCCAAATTACAGATATACTATTACTGCTATCTGCAGTATGACAACTAGTACACTCCAAATGCCACAATACAACTGGCTGGTTGCTGGCTAACTCGGAACTAACTCGGAGGTAGCTCGAGGACTGACTCGGAGGTAGCTCCAGGACTGACTGTGAATAGCCTTCGCTGCTCCTCATGTAGCCTCGATCGGACAATACCGAAAACGGCCACGTAATAAGCACCCTTGTTGCCTGGCGCTGTGTTGCTAGCAACGCTAGCGGTAGTAACCGCTGTTACTACCGTCGTCTCTCGCAATCCTGTTGCGTCACCGTTACGTTACCGTGGGGAGGATGGGGAGGGGAGCGCTGACTCACCCGCCGCGTCACTGCTGGTGGGGGGGTTCTCCTTTGCGCAACATGTCACAATAGGTTTATGAAGAAATTTTATATGTAATATATTAACCGTCTCTGTGGTCTAGTTGTCAAAGTTCCTGGCTATAGATCCAGATATCCGGGTTCGACTCCCGGCGCTACCAGATATTCTGGAAAGCAATGAGTCTGGAACGGGGTCCACTCAGCCTCGTGAAGATAATTGAAAAGCTACTTGAATGAAAAAAGTTGCGTCTTCGGTCTAGAAAAGCGAAATTGACGGCCGTGGGGTTTCGTTGCGCTGACCACGCGACACCCTCTATCCGCTAAAGTTGGCACTAACTTCGCCGAGAAGCGGCAGTCGCTCGGTCTATATAGTTCGCTTGCGGTCTAAAACCACGGAATTTGTTTTGATATATTAACCGTTTTACTCGTATTAATAACAATCTTAATAAAAGTAATATCTAGTGTAAATTAATCCGGTAATTTATTTTAATGATTTCGGCCTTTGTGCAATATCTTCAGAAGATACGTCGAAATGACGCGCTTTAAAATTGTGATATATAACATTTTGTACAGTGCTATGAAATTACGTCGTTATGACATTTGAGATATGGCCATTGTTGTGCTTTATTCATGGTTGTCGTTGCCTGTTATTTCTGTTGCACTATTTAGAGATGTTACATATGATTTGCCTGTAGTATTTCTGCTGCTTCTGTTGTATGTTTTCTCTGTGCTCTGTGCTATGAACTGTGGTTGTATGACTGGTGTGATGTTAGACACAACTATATGTACTATAATTTACAATGAATTTTAAAATAATTCTTTTTAATATATCTCTTTTGAAGATGGCCCATGTGAGCCAAAACACGTGAAGTGGTAAAATAAATTTCTTCATAAAAGTTACATCGCATTGTACTCTTTATTAAGATCAAAAGAATAAATAGGAACAAACTCCGTGGCTTGAGTCCGCAAGCGACCGAGCGACCGCCGCTTGTCGGCGAAGTTAGTGCCAACTTTTGCGCATAGAGAGTGTCACGTGGTTAGCGCAACGGATCCCCACTGCTGTTAATTTCAGTTTTCTAGATCAGAGCCGTTAATTCCTTGAAATACCTTCTCAGTTATTCTCAAGAGTGGACCCCTTTCCAGACACTACTTCTCAGAAAATCTGATAGCGCCGGAAATCGAACCCGGAACCTCTGGATCTGTGGACAGGCTTTATTAAGATCCTAATACCAAAATGTTTTCGAAACGCACTTTACGCCTCGTAATGCTGTTTTTTTTTAATTACATCGTTCCTCCAAATGTGCATGAGACATACGCCCATAGTGACGAATTATTTGAACCAATAACAATAACGATACGTTCATAATATATTCATTGTTTGTTCATCTATTCCACGTTTGTTTGGGTGACACCTGGGGCTGATTAATGACACCTGTGTGACTCGTAATTGCTGAATGGCACAGGAACATAAGAACGACACGCTGACCATATGTTGCTGTTGTGCTTGTGCACTGATTTACCCCTCGGTTCGGCAGCGCCATAGCTCAAGCGGTTTGTCGCTGGCTTCCCACCGCGGCAGCCCGGGTTTGATCCCGGGACTTGTCAAGTGGGATTTGTGGTGGACAAAGTGGCGCTGGGGCGGGTTTTCTCCGAGTACTTCGGTTTCCTCTGCCAATCTTCATTCCGCCAAATTCTCCATCATCATAATCATCCGGGTAGGTACAATAGACCAATCAGTGGTCTCCGTGCCGAGTGGACACAGCTGGACTCCGCCCCTCACTAAGCGAAGCGAATTACCCCTCGGTTATTTTGACGCTCATGAAGAATGGATATTCACATGTTCTGTATCGGCTGTATCTTAGTGACACAGCAATTTTCACGCCAGAAAATATCACGAAAAAAGAATTTCACTAAAATCCTGATCATGTGGCGGTAGTCGGTCTCAGAAATTTGGTTTATTCCTCAATTTCAGCGCGGCTGATCTCCAAAAAAAAAAATTGTAATGCACTGATTCACAGTGAAACTTCAAATATTACAGAAAATATTTTATTCATAAAAATCAGTAAGATTATAAGATTTGAGGTTTTCACCGCCGTGACTATGAAGAAAGCAGTCTTCTGGGATGTGGCGCCGTGTAGATATTGTGTTAACCGACGTTTCGGAGGAATGTATCTCCTCCATCTTCAAGATAGAAAAAGAAAGAAGAAAATCCGCGAGCGAGGAACCAGTGTTAGCAGGCGCTAGTTGAAAGTAGTATGTTAACACCTGGTCACGCCAGTTCCTTTCTCGCTTTCTTTTTTTCTTATACCCTGAAGATGGAGGCGATACGTTCCTCCGAAACGTCGGTTAAAACAATATATACACGGAGCCACATCACAGAAGACGACTTTCTTCATCATTAAGATTATTGGAAGATCCCAATATTTTGGAGATAGTAGAGACCAGCGATCGGCTGGGGACTTTCCAGTTCAGCCCAAAACAAGACACGAAGTTTTCCAATAGAAAATTTTAGAATCACCGAGAATGAAGAAGCATAAATTGTTACGTATACTGACAAAGCTCCGGTCATGGTAGCCAAGCGGTCTAAGTCATGCACTGTCTTTGGTCGCTCGGAAGCCGAGATCGTGGTTTCGAATCCCACTCAGGGCATGGATATTTGGTGCTTGTGTGTGCATTTTTCTGTGTTTTTGTACAGTTAGAGGCCTTGGGAAGAGCTGATCACCCACCCAAAGAGTGCAACCGAATGTCTAAACTCTAGTAAACAAAAGTGAAACGGAGAATTTCATGGAGGTAGGCCAAGGCCCAAATTGGGGCTGTAATGCTAAAGAAAAAAATACCGACAGAGCTATGCGATCGGTTTCTCTTTTTTAAAAAGAACCTTTCACGAATTTGTTTGTTCGCATCTAGAAGTCAGTCAGTCATTTTACAGTTAATTTTTTTGAAGATTTAAAGCAGCGAAACATCGATTAGACAATATTTTGACGGAATAACTGGTCTTCATATGACGAGCCTTCTCACACAACAATTTTAGTAAGGCGAAGAGTAAATTGTGAAACACCCGAAGTGATCTTACGGTTTATTCTCGCCTGACTCAATTGTCTCGTTTTAAATGACTTAAGAATATTCGCACGATAGAAGTAAACTGTTAGAATGGTTTGGAAAAAAATTCGCTTAGTGGGGGTTGAGTCCAACTGGGTCCACTCTACACGGCGGCTACTGATTCGCCTATCGTACATACCCAGTGTGATTATGATGATGGAGGATTTGGTGGAATGAAGATTGGCAGGGGAAGCCGAAGTACTCGGCGAAAACCCGCCCCAGCGCCACTTTGTCCACCACAAATTCCATTTGACCAGACCCGGGATCGAACCCGTGCCGCTGATGTGGGAAGCCAGCAAGTAACCGCTTGAGCTATGGCGCGGACTTGGCTTGGAAAGATAATTTGAAGACCAAAACTGTATTTTAAACCCATCCCGGCACGTGGGAAGAACCAGACAAATGGCGGGCTTGTACGAAGCTAGTACGAATTAAACTCTCGCTGAATGACATTCAATGGAAGAAGACTTCAAACCGTGTAAGTAGCTTCAAAGTTACGCGTACCTGCAGAGGGTCTTTATGGTCTTTTGAATTTGATCTGTCGAGGTCTTGTAGCACAATACGGCTCATGCGTCATTCCCGTGTCCTGCCTAGAGAACTGCGCCGCAACTAGCAGCGGCAGGTGCGTCTCCTGAGTTACTCTGCAGTAAATAATGCGCATCACCGATTTCGTTACATGGAACTGCGCCCAGGGACCGGCCGTCACTCTTTACGTATAATTCGAGGATGGATCACGTGTACAAGACAACCGCATAGGTAAGAGAAGTAAAGAGTGCGGCTGGTTATGAACTAAGTATTATTATTATTATTGCTAGTGGGTGGGACTAAGTCCCTTGTACTGCGGCCACTTCGGACCTATTGTACCAGCCGCACATGATAGGTGAGGGTGATTGTGGAGAAATGGGTGGAATGAAGATTGGCAGGTGAAGTACTCGGAGAAACCCTGCCCCAGCGCCACTTTGTCCGCCACAAATCCCACTTGACCAGACCCGGGATCGAACCCGGGCCGCCTCTGTGGAAAGCCAGCGACTAACCGCTTGGGCTATGGCGCGGCCTATGAACTAAGTAACTAGTCATCAACACACTAAGCAGTTCGACAGAGAATGTGGAGAAAACTGCAGATGTTGTGATGACGATCATGTCAAGGAGAATATAATACGGAAGATATGTGACACATGAGAGAGATTAGAATTTGTACAGAATTATCGGAAATAGATGGGAAGGTAATATTGAAATGAATTTTAGTGTTGACCTGGCTGCCTTAGTTTAGGGTAGGATCAAATGGTGGACAATTGTGGTAGTAAACATTTGGTTTCCTTAAAATTAGAGAACTTTTTAACAAGATAAACGACGACGTTTATATTCTGAAGAAGACCCCTACACGGGGTACTTAGTTTTATATTTCTGTAGAAATGAGGGTTACGCTCTGACCTGTTTACATCACGCAAATAGCAATAGGATACGCAGTGTTAAGTGTTCGTTTCGTTTTCTTACCTCATGTCGTCTCAGGAAAAGCAGTGACTTCTATTTTTTCCTAAATATGCATTTCTTATATTGAATTCGACCGACCGAGGGATCGCCGTTTGTCGGCGAAGTTAGTGGCAACCTTAGCGGATAGAGGGTGTCGCATGATCGGCGCAACGGATCCCCACGACTGTTAATTTCGATCGGTATAGTTTGCTTGTAGACTAAAACCACGGAGTTTATATTGAATTCAGTTCGTTGTGTTGAAGAGTAGGGAGAACTTTGTGTGCTAGGTTTCTGGTTATGGCTCGTTGTGTTAGGTGGAACGAGGTTAGTCAGTATCTGAACTACATTAATTAAAATCGTGTCTGTGCATCAACTGAACATGATATAAGCCTCTCTTATTACATGGATTGCTTAAATTTCTTTCGGAAACTCCGTATCATAGAATTATACGTGGGTGATATATTGCTTTTTTTTCTGTGGTGCTACAGCCCCAATTTGGGCCTAGGCCTACCTCCATGAAACTCTCCGTTTCACTTCAGTTTACTAGATCTTACACATACGGTAGGACTCCTTGGGCGAGTGATCAGCTCGTCGCAAGGCCTCTACCTGTAGACAAACACATAAAAACGCACACAAACATCCATGCCCTGAGTGGGGTTCGAATCCACGATCCCGGCTTCCGAGCGAGCGAAGACAGTGTATGTCTTAGACCGCTCGGCTACCGTGACCGATATATTGCTTATTGAATCCTTATTATGGAGGAAATATTTCCGAAATAAACGATAACTCGATTAAACCAATAACTACATTAAAGAGAAAATAATTAGTTCACTGTGCCATAAGTCACAAATTACACAAAATTATAAAAAATGTAGTAGAAATGTAAATTTTTTTACATATTAGCCAGAAATGTCAGTACTAATTTCGAATAGCACATGATAACGGAAGGGCATTAATTTGAGATGTGTCGTACGCGTTTGAAGCACAAGAGACCAGTCGCCTGAAGATTCCGTTCGCGTGGTGAAAGCTTGATTACAGCCATGGTAGACACTTGCACAAGCCCGGCTCGGAGAGTACAAGTTTCGAAATGGCTGGATGAAAAGACGGCGGGCGTTACTACATAATCGTCTTCAGCTCCTCCGTCTTACAGAGAGCGAAGTCATTATACGTGTTTTTGTGTGGCGGATGCCTTCTCAATAGTTTACTAACTCTCTCTATGTGTATGTGGACAAGTTAAGTCTTACTCCTTGTTACATCTGTGTAGGCATGCCATAACATTATTTCTACTGCAGAAAATCATAGTGTGGGCACTGTATTCAAATGCTGTTTTGTTTTTGCACGAAGTTCAGGAAGTTAACGCTTATAGAGGCTATCATATCCGTCCACAAGTACGTACGTTTATATATGCAACTTCGAAACAGCTGCTTTCGATTAGTTTCCACATTTGAAGAGAATCTACAATGAAATTTCTTGCGAGACTTTAATTTTGGTTCGTTTCATCTCTCTGTAACTTCTACAGTTTACGTGAAATTCACATATAAATTTGCTGATGTTGTCAGACACTCCTCATCCCGCGAGAATCTAGTAAATGGCGCAACCTTCTTCAGGTAAATTCTTTATTTCTTCATTTTATCTAGTTTCAAAGCGACCATAATAGATTTATAATATAACAGTGATCACTTCCTTCTTTAATTTTCAATCGTTTGGTAGATAAAGCCGTTATTGCATGGCTCCACGTTTGTAAATAATAGATTTTTGACTGTCTCTACAGACGGCAGGACTCCTTGGACGAGTGATCAGCTCGTCGCAAGGCCACTATCTAAACACAAGACAACGCAAATACAGAATAAACACTTACACATGCCAAACATCAGTGGCTTGTGTGGGATTCGAACCCACGATCCAGGTTTCCGAGCGAGGGAAGACAGAATATGCTTTAGGCCGCTCGGCTACCGTGGCCGGCGTAGAATGTTCGGAGTAAGATGATAATAATAAACAAATAGTTCTGTTGCTTGTTTAAAATTTATTTTTATAAATTATAAATTAAAGTAAAAGGATGTTTGAGTTAACAATATATTATTAATATTCTTTATTTAAAATCTTGAACCGCTGAGGTTTTTGCCTTCGTGCCTCTTCTGTCAAACGGGAGATTGGGGTGTCATTTGCCGTCCTTTGAGATCCGGGAAGCGCTCTTTCTCCAATATTTTCACATGGTTCGCTAAGGATCTGTGTTGTTGTCAAGTTGTTTCTCCTTTCGTTGTGTATTGAGCCACTTCACCTTCAGTTGTTAAACTCTAAGTTAAATTAGAGTGCTTCATCTTCCTCCAGGTCATGTCACACGTAGCTCGTCCCTGGTGCAGACAATTCAAAAGCTGGGTAATTTTACAAGAAATGACTAACTCGAACTTGAAAAACCTTTAAGCCATTGTCGTTCAGTACGATAGTACACCACCTAATGTAGAAGGTAAAGTTTTCCCTGTAACAGCGGCCTCCGTAGTCTAGAGGTAACGTTCCCACCTCATGACTCGTGGTATGCGGGTTCAATCCCGGCGGAGGTCGTCGAATTTTTAAGGGAGGAAAAATTCAGGGAACAAGTCCTCCGGGAGGGACTTTAAGCCGTGGGTCCCGTGTCGTAGCTTTACGGCACGTAAAAGAACCTCATACCTCCAAAGGAGGTCACTGAGCCAAAATTGCGGACGTTTCCCTCCCAACAGCAGTCACTAATACCTCCGGTAGATGGGGGAAGCATTATAGATACCTCTCAGCTAGTAGAGCCGGTCTCGCTGGCTGGGCGGGACTGATGGTAAGCACCAATACCGGTAGGATATAGAGAGTGGTAGAAATCATAGAGGGAAGCACAATGGACCAATACAGGTCTAAGTGCATGGGGAAACCCACCCTCTCCAATAACTAACTAACTAACTAACTAACTAACTAATTAACTATCAATGTAACAGGCTGTAGAGGCCCATAGGTTTGTGAGACGTTGAGGCTCCTACATTTTGTATAAAATGGGCACAAAAATGACGGGGATGTTTTCAGTCTTACGCGTCGGCTGTTCTTTACCCCCCAGAAAAATTCCTGGTACTTATTTCCGTTCAAGGCTAAGTCGACCCCAGGGCCATAATGCGGCTGGAAAGATTAGATCAACTGGAAAACTCAGTGACTACAGCGGGAATTGAACCCACAACCTTCCTGCTTGTGGCATAGTGCCTCAACCAATTACGCTACCGCGTGCCCGCGCCAGCTAATATACTAATGAAAAATCTCCCTTGAGACGGTAACGTTCAGAATTATAAATTATAATAGCAGAAAATCTGTTCAGTTTTATCTTCCTGAAATTTGTGAGTTATGTGATGGCAGTAACTACTCAGCTTGAAACAGGTCTCGTAATTTGTGATGGGTAACTGAAATGAACTACAAGAGAAGACTGCTGTTTCTGCAGTTATGTTTTCTGCAGTATGAACACCAAAAATTGTCCGTACTGTTATATGGATAAGCTTTGGAAGTTGAGGCAAGCTAGTTGGATGGAAGGGAAGCGTGGTGCTGTGTGCTGGCTTTCCGACTTGATTACTTCCATCTCCTTGCCAAGAATTTCCTTGTGACTGTAGTCCCTGGCTTACTTAATGAGGATCTGATGAAGTCGGTTTGAGGAGGAGGCAAAAGGGGATCACATGAGGGGCCGTGAGTACAGACAGTTGCAGGCGGCTGGATACGCGCAGTTTCTGCACTCTGCTCCATATCCGGCCGTTCGCTGGCTCCACGGAAAATTGATGTGCTGTAAGAACAAAAAAGAAGTTCTGGAAAGAACTAATAGCCTGCCTTCCTTTGAAGCGAATCGAACCGCATAGGAAAAGACGCGTACAACAGTTCTTCTATTATTTGTATTCGTTGCCGCGATAACCTGTATACCGAGCGTTGCCTAGCAACGATAAAGGATGATACACATATACTTAGACAGCAAGGTGATCTCATAAGTCTCTATTTATTTGTTCAAAATAAGGAATGTTTTTACTGAACTTTGAATGAGGGTGTTTGGGAACAGGGTGCTGAGGAGAATATTTGGACCGAAGAGGGACGAAGTGACAGGAGGTTGGAGAAAATTGCATAATGAGGAGCTTCATACCTTGTACCCTTCTCCAAATATAATTTGAATGATCAAGTCAAGGAAGATGAGGGGGGCAGTGCATGTAGCACGAATTGGGGAGATGAGGAATGCATATAGGATATTAGTGGGAAAGCCGGAAGGAAAGAGACCACTGGGAAGACCAAGGAGTAGGTGCGTGGACAATATTAAAATGGATCTTAGAGAGATAGGATGGGATGGTATTGATTGGATTGATCTGGTTCAAGATAGGGACCCGTGGAAGGCTCTTGTGAACACGGTAATGAACCTTCGGGTTCCATAAAATGCTGGAAAATTCTTGAGTAGCTTCAGAATTGGCGGCTCCTCAAGGATGGCTCAGCTCCATGAGTAAGTAAGTAAACAAGTAAATAAGCAATTACGGAAAATATAGCATAGGTTGACAGTCTGGATACAAAAAACATTGTCCATGACCAAGGCACTGAACTATCTCTTTAACTCAGCGCAGCAGGCCTTCTTGACAAACTGATAGTCACTTAGCCGGTCACTGAATTCCTCTCCAAACTCTAGTTACATTATCTTGTTCACTAGAGCACGCACATGTTCCTATTCTGGGTCTGATAGATTCAGGCACACCTGCATATGCTGTATCTTTAGAACACATTTCAATGTCATCCTCCCATTTGGGCGCAGATGGGCCAAATGATCTCATCCCTTCAGATTTCTCCGCTATAATTATGTCGTGCGTCTGTCCCCCCCCCCCCCCCCTAAACTGCATATACCAGTCCATCTCCTGTGACTTAATGCTATTTGGAGAAGAATACACATTATGAAGCTTCCAGTTATGACCTACGCAATTTTCTCCATTGT
Organism: Cryptotermes secundus; assembly: GCF_002891405.2. Taxonomy (NCBI): domain Eukaryota; kingdom Metazoa; phylum Arthropoda; class Insecta; order Blattodea; family Kalotermitidae; genus Cryptotermes; species Cryptotermes secundus. Next base: position 209,309 of record NW_019745105.1, on the reverse strand, counting down.
ACCCGCCAAAATGTTTTGCTTAAAATATATATATACAATGCCTGTCAACAATGTTTCATTACTCCAAGTAATGCAGAATGTAACATAAGCGTACGTCAGAATTTTTCTTCATGGAAAGGATTTCGAACTGTAAATAATTTCACCGACACTGATCTAGCGCATAAGCTGTAAAAACAAACTCCTTTGCCTCTAGTCCGCAAGTGAACTATACCGACCGAGCGACCGCCGCTTGTCGGCGAAGTTAGTGCCAACTTTAGCGGATAGAGGGTGTAGCGTAATCAGCGCAATGGATCCCAACGGCCGTTAATTTCAGTTTTCTAGACCGGAGCCGCTATTTCCTTGAAATTGCTTCTTAATTATCCTCATGAGGCTGATTGGACCCCGCTCCAGACCCACTACTTCTCAGAAACTCTGGTAGCGCCGGGAATCGAACCCGGGACCTCTGGATCTATAAACAGGAACTCTGGCCACTAGACCACAGAGGCGGTCACGTAAGCTGTAAGGGGTATGAAATTCTAAGTATATCCAATGACAGATATAGATAATAATATAACGCCATAAGCTTCTAAGGAGTTAAAGTCTTTGTTTTACGTAGCTTATATATGTCATGTTACTTCCCCAAGCTGCCTGTTACTTTGTCGTTCCAACTGGTAATTTGTACGTCTGAGCAAAGCGCCAGCATGCAACACGCTCTATACAATTAGCTGGTTGACTGAATGTCAACTCATCGCCTAAGGTAACATACCGAATTGGCATTGAGCTCAGGAGATGATCACTGCTTTGATCTTCTAGTTGCAGAATCTGACACATCACAGCAGCACAGTTAAATGTCTGCCAGATTAAGACCATTCATTCTTTTACTTAAACACCGGTGAAGTATCGAATCTTAGGACGAACAGATGTAATATAATATTTACTATAAATATCTTATCGGAAATATGAAGCGTTGCTATGGAGAATGTTCTGTGACATTCTGCATCGCCTGCGGAAAATACGGAAGTTAGTTTTGCCTCTGTCTTTATATAAAGGAAAGGGTTGCTTTCTCTGGGGAGCTGTTAGATACAGTTATTCTTCATTATTAGTGGCTGAAGGTGATCTGAAGATCGTTCTATACAGAAGTTGATTCAGAAATTTAAATTCATGCTTCATAACTCTTTACATCCACCTTGATAGTGTGGCATATTTGCTCAGAGCGAGAACTGCGGCGCCAGAGAATCAGCCGTTGCTATTGAACAGCTCTGTAAGATTATTTTAATGGCAACGGCCCCGAAACAGACAACTGAGTGACGTCCATTACTATTCAGCGGGTTCTAAATGAGCAAGAATATATGGCAGCTGCTAGGGAACGTCTCAGTAAACACATTCCAGTTGCAACGGATAAGCATGCAACAGAGCAACGGTGTTGTCTGTGCGGTCCGTGACAAGGAGGTATAAGAATGACAACTGGGGAACCAAGTCAGATGTGTACTGGAGGCTGTGAAGAAAAGGGGCTGTTGGAATAGAGTTATAAGGGAGCCGCCATTCAAAGAGTGCTAGAGCGCGGAACCTGAAGAACCTCCACTGTTATAAGCCGTTACCATGGAACAGTTGGTGAAGGTACAGCAGGCTGGAAAAGACTTAGCAAATTCTGTGGTGATTGGTGAATTGTGGAGATCAGAGCTGGCACTGTAATTGCTAGTATTTCCGAGTCGTGTGGGTAAGTAGTCGATAAATCCAATATCCAATCCAAACCCCTTCGATAGTCACTCTAACACGTTACAGTACATTAAAAAACTAGAAAACAACGGTAAATTTTTAAATCGTAAATGACGAATTACATTAGTGCACTGCTATATTGACTTATCCTTGAATTTGTGCTCTAAAAGATAACTTTTGTGACAGCACACAACATTTTTTAAAGTTATTTTCTACTGTGTCATCTCCTCGTATTAAAGTCGTATAAGTACCCAATGAATCACTCGATGCATGTATTTGCCTAGCGAAACGTGGATAAACAGGTACTGCTTTACGCATAATCCATTTTGTGATCCTCTAGCAGCTAACAGAACGTGAGAACGGAAGGAAATATGACACAGAATGACTGTAGATTAAATTTAGACCTACTACGAATCGACTTGATAGAATTGGATTAATCATTAATAAACTCAAGTAACAAACATCATAATCCGACGAAGGTTCTAAATTGTCGTTGCGTCTCTTGGATTCCAGGCGGTGAACAAGTCGTGGGGGCAAATCTCTGAGACATTAGACGATACGTGTCCCCTTCACTCTCTTGTCGCTGTCACTTGTTAGACACTGGACAGGAGCCCGGAAGAGCACATGAGCCTTCATGGACAAGAATATTCGGCCCCCACCGGAGTCATATCCCGTCAATTCATTTTTAACGGGTTTCTTTCTACGTAGGTAAGTCAATAAGGATATAGAACTTAAACAAATAAGAGTACTGATTTGAAAAAATGTTTTTATTTCTCAACATAATCTCCCTGTACATTGAGGCACTTGTCCCATCGTTTCACAAGCACCTGAAAACCAGCAGCATAAAATTCTTTGGGCTGCTATCGGAACCAGGCGGTGACTGGGAACACGAAGCCACACTGCTCACCGCATTCCAGCCTCAAGGACAAACCGTAAATGCCGGCTCCTACTGTAACATCCTCAGGAAACTTCGTAAGGCCATTCAACGGAAGCGACCAGGACTCCCCACCAAAGGCGTGTTGCTCTTGCATGACAACGCGCGTCCCCATACTGCCAACAAGATAAATGAGACGCTGCGAAATTTCAAGTGGGAAGTCTTCGGGTATTCTCCGTATAGCCCCGAACTTGCTCCAAGGGACTTCCATTTGTTCGGCCCCCTTAAACATCATATTTTGGCTCAACATTTGCCCGACGATGAAGCTGTAGAAAGGGAAGTGACCGCCTGGTTCCGGAAGCAGCCCAAAGAATTTTATGCTGCTGGTTTTCGGGAGTTTGTGAAATGATGGGACAAGTGCCAAGTGGTGAGGGGGCTCTGAGTATGCCAAGGACCCTGAGAGCTATACCAGCGGTAGCGTAGCTACTGGCAGGGCCTCCCTTGCTGGACAGGTCAAAGGGTAGGCATCAGACGAAGAGAGACACCAAAAACTGATGCCGGAAGCAGCGTCATCAGCAGCGACTTGAAGCACAGAGCAAATGATGCTCGAGATGGTTCAAGTTCGTATAGCAACAGGCGTGACCAGAGTGGTTTGAACGGCTGCTGTACTGCGATGTGGAAAGCAAATGGAAAAACTACCACATTATCACTTTTACTGGATAGTCTCTTTCCAAAAACAGAAGATCGCATTAAATGGAGAAACTGTTTTGGAAGAGACTGTGGACCTACCGTCTGACAGATTACTGATGATGATGATTTGTTTAAGTTCTATATCCATTTGTAAGTTACTTACAGACGTACCCTCGTACTTTGGAATACTCCTGCATCATGAACATAAAGTAAAATAAAGCTATCCCTGTAACAGGCCGTGAAGGTCAATAAGGTTGTGAGATGTTGAGGGTCCCACATTATCTAGATAATAGGCTCAAAGATGGAGGTAAGGTTGTCAGCCGCGCTTTACTCCTCAGGAAAATTATTTAATTAATTCCTAGTACTCATTTCTGTTAGAGGCTGAGTCGACCCCAGGACCATAGTGCGGCTGGAAGGATCAGATCAATTGAAAAAGTTCAATGACCTCATCGGGACTTAAATCCGCGACCTTCCGGCTTGTAACATAGCCCCTCAAACAACTACGCTACTGTGTGCCCCCGCGAAGCGTGAATAGAAAGTCGAATATATGAGAGAGGAATAATTGAAGTATTACTTTGTTTTTTGTGGTTAAATATAGCACTCTGGTTTTTACGCAGTTTTACAGAACCTTGCAACTGTGCTTATTCAACAAATTCAGACAAATATATTTCTCTATAATAACAGCTTGCCATCCTTAAAATTTGAGCTGTCCGATAACATGGGATAGCAAATCTGTGATGCTGTTCTGTCTGTAAACGCTAGAGGTGAATTGATGTTTCAAGGCGTGTCGCTATTTTCAAATTTAATAACAACAACTTTATGTAGAAACAAGCGCTTGTAAATATTTGTACACGAAATTTTCTTATGCAAACGAGAACCAGCTTCCTGGAGCTCAAAATAAGGACCCTCTCAGTTGGAAAGATGTTAGCCGTTGCTTTAACGAATTTAAAACACCGTTTTTGTGTAAATATTTGCACTTCCTTGTTTTGTTTTACATAAGAGATACAAGCAGCGAAAATCACTTAGAAGAAGCAGGCAAGAATTTCATCTTTGTTTTTTATCTTCCCTACGTTGACTGCAAAGCGGATGTCATGTACAGGAGAAAAGGGTTGAAATTAAATTATTTATATCATAAATGCACTTCTGTAGTACGCATTAATACACTTAAATAGAACAATTGTAATATCTATGTGTTCTTTCTCCATTTTGTCACTGATATAAATACTAATACCTTATCACACCTACGAGATGTAGCACAAAGAGGCTGCATTCACCATCGGACAAAGAATTATAGTCATGCTGTAGTGTGTTCCTCTTCACTATACTATTTAACCTGCCGAACACTTTTCCATGTAGTGTGCGGGCTTAGAATACATAAGTCTTTGAATCCACTTATTGTGACTCCTCCATAGCCTTTGTTTAATTGCGATGGACAACATGAATGTACTTTGACAGATAATGTTCCATTAAGAACTTAAATAAAGGTGGATCGTTAAAGGGTCTAATTATGCAGGCGGAATCTTATTATGAAGATGAACGTTCACATGTCTTTTAGGGCTCCTTTTTCGGAACCCTATTAGTGAGCTGCTTACGTCTGTTCGTCTGCTGTAAATTTAAAAAACAAACCAAATTCCGTGGCATGTAGTCCGCAAGCGACCTATACCAACCGAGTGACTGCCGATTGTCGGAGAAATTAGCGCCAACTTTAGCGGATAGAGGGTGTCGCGTGGTCATCGCAACGAATCCCGTTAAGTTCGGTTTTCTAGACCGGAGCCGCTATTTCCTTGAAATAGCTCCTCAGTTATCTTCAAGAGGCTGAGTTGACCCGTTCTAGACCCACTACTTCTCAGGAAATCTGGTAGCGCCGGGAATCGAACCCTGGACCTCTGGATCTATAGCCAGGAACTCTGATTACTAGACCACAGAGGAGGTTGGTAGATTTATAAATATCAATATTATAGTTAAACCACGTCATTGTATATAGCGGAAACCTTAACTTTCCTTCTCTGTGACAGATTTTATTAATTTGTTCACCTTACGAACTCGTCTGATTGAGAAATCGTAGCCCCATTGAACGGATGTGCTCAAGTTCTCTGTGATTGTACTAAGGTAAATTTGTGGAAACTAACAATATTGTGGCTGCACCAACTAGTTTCATGTTAGGCTGGGAACTATTGAAGTGTTTTAACTTGCCTTCTGATCTTGTGAGGTAACACCAAGAGTACTTACACTACGAATGATTTTCAACCTGTCTAGTTCTTCAGAAACATAACATAAATTATACCAACTTCCAGTGATTTGATACTGGTTTAGAATGTATTTAGACTAAAACCTTATGTTTTGAAGGCCGAGGAAAATATTTGTGTTTATAGTTAAAAATGTTAATTTCTTGAATTTTAACCCGTATTGAATTATTTTTGGACAAGCAAAGTGTATACGTGAAGACCGCACCATAAACACATATACAGGAGAAATCAATACTGTGACAATATTCTAGATATGATATACAACAACAAAAAATCGACGTGCATGGGAGCACGAAAGACAAATGGACAATGCAGTGGTCTCCCCACAAATTAAAAAGTTGCCTGATGATGGTCCATGTGCGGCCGAAACATCTTGCAACATTAAGTAAAACAAAAATACATTTTGAAGTACTTCAATAGTCACATTTAGCATATAAGATACACTTACAGTGTCTTAATGACATCTTATGATATTTAATAACATTTTAAAGTATTAAAATTAGTATTTTAGGTGTCTTTTATATAATTGTTGCATTACTGACGGTGTACTTGAATAATAAGAATTATGTCTCTTTGCGACAGGATGCTGAAATATAAAGAAAATATTTGTTGTCTTTCAATATATTTGATGACAGGATGATGTGTCTTATACTTTTCGCTTCCGTGAGGTTTATTCATCTGCTATAATTAATTTCGAGTACTCCTGTTGCACAGGTGCGGAAATTTAAAATGCGTTTTAAAAATTAAATCGAGTAAGTTACTTTCCTGAGGGAGAAGATTGTACTGTATTTGTGTGCGTGTGTGTGTTTAAACCACGCACACGTGTATTCCGTTGCGTGGCATATGCGTGTTGCGCGCACGTTTATTCTCAAAGCCACATCCCGAATCCTGGTGCAGCTGCTGGGAATTCCGTGTTTTCGCGTTTGAATGCAGTAAATATTCCCTGCCAGGCTGGAGAGTGGGGAGGGATATTTTATTGGTTGGTTGGTTCGTTTGTTGATTGATTGGTTGGTTGTCTGCGGGAGGGAAGGATCCATTTCGGATTATCGGCAGCTTTAACTATGTCACTATTCCCGTTCCATGTGATACAAATTACGTTCTACTGCCAGTTACGCGTCTGAAACATTTTGCAGATCTGAAACTATTTCTATAAATGCCTGTTCGACCCGGCTAGACGTAAATTCTATTATGGATTTAAGATAAACGCAGTGTGTTTCTCCGAAACATTTGTGTCGAGTTATGGAACTACGTGTCGTTATAACCAAATTTATTGGATAGAGCCCTGGAAAATAATCAAAGCATTGACACCTGGTAAACCCACTGTAAGACATTTTGTAGAAACGTACCCTCATCTAGAAAGAAGACTAAGTCCAGGAAATGAAGTGTACAGTTTGCTACAAGACGTACGGGAGAAGGAAAGGGCCATTTTTGAGTATAAGTATGGAGTACATTTGTGTCTCGGTTGTTTAAAGTTCTACCGCAACAATTGTCAGTTTCCATCGAAAACAGAATTAGCTTTATAAACAATTATGAAGTTTCACACATCTGTGTGACCACCTGATCACCTGAAAATTTCTTAAAATTTTCACGAATATTTTTTTAAATGCACTATGGCGTACCGCCAGAAAGCCGAAATGATTGAGGAGATCAGAGTTAATTCCCTAGGCAATGACCAGCATACCCGCTGCAACAACTTGGAATACAGAGTGCTAGCAAATCTAAGCAACGAATTGTTCTAGGCAATTGCATGACAACGGCTAGGAAAACTCGCATCAGTGAGAGGATACGCTAGCTAACTAGTGAAGTTACCGCCACAACGAGAAAAATACTAACTACCGGCGGATAGAACACGCGAAAAGGAACCCTTGTTCAACAAGATGTCTTATAGCCCATCAAACGGTGAGGTATAAGGGAAGATCAGGTCGGAATTGAGACCAGATTACGAGATACGAAGAGATTACAACGAGCCGAGATACAAAGTGATAAGAAGAGATTACAGAGAAGAGATTGCACAGAGATTACACTTCACTGAGAATAGCGGTACGAGAGTGACGTAATATTGAAGAGTAAACGTCTGACGACATTATAACTTGAGAATAACTGTAACTGTGCGTGTAAAAATGACTGACAAATAAATATTCGTTCATATCCGAGACACACAAAATGTCTTGTCGCGTTGCCTATCGAGCACAAGACAGTATAAAACATAAAGAGATATCCTGAACATTTTTCCTACCGAGGCATTTAAAATTAAACGGCCAAACTGGTTTTACGGGATGCATGTTCTGAAAGGATTCAATATCATAAAAGAACTACCAAAATAAACTTTCTGAGACGTCATTCTTACACAAGAATATAAAAAAATCTGTGCACAGGAGAGTTTAATCGGCTCATAAATTATCCAGCCTGTTGGACACATCACCAGGGACATCATTCATAACGGAGTGGGCGGACATCGTCACGATCCAGTGCAGGAAGTTAGAAGTGCGTCTTTTGGAAAGCAAAATGAAAGCTTTGCCTTCAGGACTCACTTGTCGCCAACACAGTACGATTTATACATGCAGAGAATCTTCTGTTTCACTTGTCTAGCCCTGGTTCTGTGTTGCCTCAGTCAGCTGCTGGATGAAGACCTGCTCGCCGGATGCCGCCAGGGCCACCGCTGCTTGCTATTGATTCCGCTTTGTGATCGAGCGAGGCTGCATGAAGTTGCTGGGATGGGTAGCAGAGGTGTAAGATGTAAACTAAGGGAGACAGACAGAAGAACCGAATAAGAGCAGGAAGAACGAGATGCAGCAGAATCTTGGGAGAAATATTATGCCGGTCGTAAGGTGGGGAAAAAAACGAATTGGTAGAAATTTTCTTGACGAGCGTAGAACTGGAAGCTGTAACTGTCTCTTTCTGCATACAGATAACCACGTGACTGTTCACTTTAACCTTCGGAAATCTAAGTGATCAAAGAATTCATTTTTTGTGGAACTTTTATCGTCATTTATACAAAATCCTGTCATTAATCCCCATATAGACTTTAAAGGATTCTGATGATGGTGTATGGTGTACAGAACTATAAGGCTTATTTTGGACTCTATACATCGCCTGGTTGATGGATAGAGTCCAAAATAAACCTTATAGTTCTGTACGTTAATCCCCATGTTCAACCTTTGTCATATCCAGTTTGATATTATCCCTCTAACCATATATGTCTCCAAATGATTACAATCAAGTGTGTGTGTGTGTGTGTGGAGAAGAGGGCCAGTCACTGAGTGAGTGTCCGCTTGTGTAACCCCCAATAGAAGGAGACTGACCAACAGTAGTCAAATCCCTCCTCACGCTGAAGAGGAGGCACAATTTCAAAATACGTTCATGCCTAGGAAAGAACAAATATCTTACTCATGGACCCCGACGGGACTCGAAACCAAGAATTACTGTGCTGACGAGGACCAACGCCAATTTAACCTACCTACCGACAGACTACGTCTCTACCATAATGTCATGGCAGTACAACGCATGCAGTAACAGGAGCAAAACACAACACAGAACACGATACACAAATGTATGTAGGAAGAATGCTCACATAAAAGAGGATTGGCGTAATTCGCGTGTTTGAGTGCGACGTAGGATGAATCCTGAAAAGTGTTATTATTTATAATTCATCGACATATATGACGAATACAGATTTTAGTCATTTTAGAATGAAGACATCATGGCATGCAGTACAATAGTTTAACGTGCATAAAGACACCTGAGGATGGCACATTAGTGCTGAAACATGTAGTGTGGAAGTGAAAATAAGGTGAAAAAGTGTACACACTGTAAGACGGTCAGCATAAACCATGGACATGAATCAGTGTAACAGGACGCTAAAATATAACAGTCATAATCATTTTCTTCATGCATGCTAGGTGGCCTGTTTATTTAAATTTCTTGAAAAAAACATTCTCATAATATTATAATTATGCCGAAGGAGAGGTGTACAAGTCATGAGATTCTTAATTACGCTTTGAATCCAATATACAAGTGGAAAAATATCCCGCTATATAGAGCGTTGTGTTACGTATATTTATCCCCCCTGTTCCAGTGTGTTGAATACTGCAGTTAGCTTGAGCTTGGTGGGAAATACACGTAGAAAATTCCCAACAAGTCAGCGTTCGAGAAAATATATTATAATTGAAATTGTTTTACTCGTGCCAGCTTGCCTTATGTAGATTCCACTGTAGGTCTGCTATAAGGCTTCCGCATCTGTCACCAGTCCCATAGACGAATACAAAATTTTTATTACACACGCACCCATATATATGACGTTAAATTATTATTAATAGAGCCATACATAACTCATTTCATGTCTCGGAAATCTTTGGTTTACCATATATTTATGGATTTCAGCTTATACTGCGTTTTAAATTAGATATGCAAATAATAAACTATCCGAATTGGATATTTATTCACCCAAATTTAACCAATGAAGCCAGATAAAATGACTGCCAGAGTACACAAGTCCATGTGTAGCCTTGTTTCCACGCGAAGGAATGCATATTCTAGAAGAAGTCGTAAATTGTTGCTTTCGTACGACATTGCTACTTAATAATTACTAAACTTCGTAGTGGTCGATCATGGTGACCTCGCGGTTTAAGGCATGAACTGTCCTCGATTTCTCGAACTCTTGATCGTGGGTTCGATACCCACTCAAAACATAGATCATTGTGTGTGTTTTTATTCTGTGTTTGTGTTGTCGTGTGTGTAGGTAGCGGACTTGCGACAGCCTGATCACTCGTCCGAGGTGACCTACCGCCTGTGTAAAAAAGATTACGAAACTGAAGGAGAGGCCAGGGCCCAACAAAGGGCTGTAGAGCCATTGATGAATGAGCGACTGAAACTTCGTACTGTCCTAGTCTAACGGTTAGCATTAAAATACTTGAGGATAAGTATTTCAGCTATGCAAAAGGCAGTTTTAATAAGCTACTAAATGAAGAAAAAGCTAACCACACAGAGGAGTGATTTATTTTTTACTAAAACCATTTTTGTAACTGGACATAACGCGATGAACGCATCTCGTGATGTTAACAATAATTTTAAACTGCTTTCCGGCCATCTGCACTAAATATAGTGTAAGGTTTCTACGGCAGATGTGTTAGATGGGATCACATTTTAATATTCTGTATTCTGTCTTTAAATTCATCCTATTGAGATAACTTTACTATTACAAAAAAAAATTCCGTGATTTTAGTCCGCAAGCGAACTACACGTATATCGACCGAGCGACCGCCACTTGTCGCGAAGTTAGTGCCAACTTTAGCGGATAGATGGTGTCGCGGGGTCAGCGCAACGCATCCCCACGGCCGTTAATCTCGGTTTTCTAGACCGGATCCGCTATTTCCTTGAAATAGCTCCTCAATTATCCTCACGAGGCTGAGTGGACCCCGTTCCAGACCCACTACTTCTCAGAAAATCTGGTAGCGCCGGCAATCAAACTCCGTGACCTCTGGATCTGTAGCCAGGAACTCTGACCACTAGACTACAGAGGCGGTCAATTTTACTATTACATAAAAAAAAATGTATTTTTTCATCTTCATCCAATGCATGTTACATTCTAAGACACAAAATTGAACTAAATTAAATCCACTAAGGATTTTATAGTTATTAAAACTCAATTGCAAACATATCTGTAATAAATATTTTGTTTGCGTTGCGAACTCCGGTACTTACAACTCAAACGAAAGGTCAATATTGTATTGATTTCAAAGAGAGTTCAATAACAATCTCACCATAATAATCAGTAAATTTATACTAAAGTTTAATACTGCCTTAGTTTAAAGAAGTGGATCTTTGTCATGCAAATTACATTTCTGGAAAATCGTCTTATTCCCATAGTTTACTTGCCCATGGAAGTGAGTTGTTTTACGGTGAACTGCATAGGAAGCTAACGAATATACACATTGACAGTTCTCGCATTTTGTCGGGATCGGGTCTTTTTATAATCTTCAATTATTATCAGATGATTACTTTACTTAAACAAAAGAAGAAATATGTAGTAAAATTTTAAATAATCATACATTGCAAAATATATCACCCTTCACATATAACATTAGATAAAATTTAATTTTAAATTATTTTAAAGAGTATTTTCAAGCGTTTTCTTAAATATGAGCCATATAAAAATGTTCTTATAAAATGTGTTGATATTACTTACGCCTATATTTCTAATCATGTCAGATAATTATGTTCTGTGTAATAAGATGCGTGTAACGGAAAGCGCCAAGTTAGATTCTGGGGCGTTTCCTATTAGGTCACGTATGTACAACTGTCCATGTTAGGTGGTTCCCTTGTCACCACGGCATGGCGCGTCCTCAGGTTGCGGATGGAGGAGACGCCCTCCAGTTTTGGAGGGAAGCTGTGAATATATTGAATAAGCAGTCGCGGACAGCCGACAAGGCGTGGCCCTCCAGCTTCGGGTTTGGGCGTGGGTAAAAAATAAGTAAGTTACGAAAATGGACACAAATCCTCGGACCTGGACTGATTCCCTGGATAAACGATCTAAGCTAAAGAAAATGGATATGAGATTTGGCACTTGAAACGTTCGAAGTTTGTATAGGACAGGTTCGTTCAGGGCAGTGGCAGAAGAAATCTTAAAATATAAGTTTGATTTAGCGGGAGTACAGGAGGTCAGATGGGATGAAGGTGGCATCGCACCAGCAGGAGACTATACATTTTTCTATGGAAAGGGGAATGAAAATAATGAATTAGGTACAGGTTTTTTGTACATAAGAGAAACGTATCAGCAGCTAAGGGTAGAGTTCGTTAGGTCGCTGGTGTGATATCATTGTTATGAATGTTCACGCCCCAACAGAAGATAAAATTGATGACATAAAGGATATTTTCTATGAAGAACTAGAACGGGTATTTGATATATTCCCGAAGTACCCCGTGAAAATTTTATTAGATTTCAATGCCAAAGTAGGGAGGGAAGACATTTTCAAACCAATAATTGGGATTGAGAGTTTGCATGAGATTAGTAATGATAATGGAGTTAGAGTAGTAACATCCATAAATTTATTTGGACATCTCCTGATGAGAAGATACACAATCAAGTAGACCATATTTTGATAGACAGGAGACAGCACTCAAATATACTTGATGTCCGATCATTCAGGGCAGCAAATTGTGATACTCAACACTATCTGATCGTGGCAAAGGTTAGGGAAAGACTGGCAGTGAAAAAACAAATAAGACACAGAGTTCATATGGAGAGGTTCAATCTCAAGAAAATAAATGAGGTAGAGGGTAAAGAGCAGTATCGTGTTGAAATCTCAAATAGGTTTGCGGCTTTGGAAAACTTGGAAACTGAGGTGGATGTTAATAAAGCTTGAGAATCTATTAGAGAGAATATAAAAATGACTTCCAAAGAGAATCTAGGTTATTATGAACTGAAGAAGCATAAGCCGTGTTTCGATGAAGGATGCTCAAAATTATTAGATCAAAGAAATCAGGTCAAATTGCAATGGTTACAGGATCCAAGCGAGTGAAATGGGGATAATCTGAACAATATAAGACGTGAAACCAGCAGGCATTTCAAGAACAAAAAGAGGGAATATCTGAAAGACACACTGAGGGTGTTTGAGAACAGGGTGCTAAGGAGAATATTTGGACCGAAGGGAGATTTAGTGACAGGAGGTTGGAGAAAACTGCATAATGAGGAGCTTCATAACTTGTGCTCTTCTCCAAGTATAATTAGAATGATCAAGTCAAGGAGGATGAGGTTGGCAGGGCATGTAGCACGAATGGGGAGACGAGGAATGCTTGTAGGATATTGGTGGGAAAGCCAGAAGGAAAGAGACCACTGGGAAGACCAAGGCGTAGGTGGGTGGATAATATTAAAATGATCTTAGAGAGATAGAATGGTATGGTATTGATTGGATTGATCTGGCTCAGGATAGGGAGAAGTGGAGGGCTCTTGTGAACACGGTAATGAACCTTCGTGTTCCATAAAATTCTGGGAAATTCTTGAGTAGCTGCAGAATTGGCGGTTCCTCCAGAAGGGCTCAGCTCCATGAGTTAGTAAGTAAGTATGTTAAACCTGAAAGTGAAATCCACCCAACAGCATCTAGCTGAGAGCTTAGTACCAATTTTATTCAAGTTTTACTGCTTATTTGGGGCACTGCGCTACAAGTCGGAAGGTAGTGGAATCGAATCCCGATGAGGTGGATTTCTTCAATTTACCTAATCCTTCAAGCCGCATTATGACCCTGGGGTCGACTCAGCCTCTAACAGAAATGAGCACCAGAAATGTTCCTAGGTGGTGAAGGGCGGCTGGCGCGTAGGGCTCACAACTTTTCCGAAATCTTTGAACCGATTTTCTAGTGAGCCTCAACGTCTTATTAATAATAGCGGAGTCTGGCCTAACGGCTGTTAAATCGCTGCTTTTTATGGGCGATTAAGCCCTGACAAAATTTATACTGTTGAAGAATCAGAGACTTCTCGGCTTCTCCCCTGGTGCAGGTAACATTCGTCCCCTTACTCCCCCCCCGTGCATCCTGTAGGCGATTCCGTAAATACGGTAAACAATGTCGTTGCCCAGGGAGAGGGCGCTTCTGTTCATAGTTAATGGTTAGCAAGCCTGACAACAACACAGGTTGTTTCGCCAGGTCTCGCAAACATCCTGGAAAATGTTTTGACATATATTACCAAAACGTCACAGGCCTTAGGACTAAACAAGTCGAACTTTATGACAATATCTGCTCCACGGACTATAATATTATGTGTTTTACTGAGACATGGCTAAACGACCTGTGTTACGATCATAGTTTATTTCCTGACTGCTATACAGTTTTCCGTTCTGACAGGGCGTCTGTAAATAAAACACGTGGTGGTGGTGGAGTTCTCACTGCCCTGTCCTCCAGAATTCGCTCTTGTAAACGCAGATACGATTTAGAACCTTGTGATGAATGTGTATTGGTTGAAATCCACACATTTTATTATTAAGGGTTGTACTGATATATTTGTACCTACTCTGAAACATATTTCTAATCTAAGCTTATCTCAGCATTATTCCCTTCCTATGGAAGCAAGCAGCAACTGTACCTGTTCTCAAAGAGGCAAATGTACCTCTGTTGGCAATTATAGGCCTACATCCTTACTGAGAAAATTTTCTAAGATATTCGAGTTTATTGTTCATGAACATGTTTCCCATTATCTAAAATAAAAAGTTAGCCCTTATCAGCACGGCTTCTCGAAAACTAAATCCACAAGCACAAATTTGGTAACTTACGTTGATTTTATCTCACTATTGTTGGCTCTCAGAGACAAGCTGATACCCTTTATTTTGATCTCAGTAATACATTCGGCCTTGTCCCACATTCTCTTCTTCTTCATAAGCTTAGTGCTATTGGGCTTTCTGATGGTTATGTAAGCTGGTTTCGCAGTTTCCTATCCAACCGGAAATCCTAGGTCCGTATTTCTGGTGTTCTTTCCTCACCTTTTGAAGTTCTCTCCGGTGTACCTCAGGGATCTGTCTTGGGACCCCTTCTCTTCAACGTGTTTATTAATGACATGTGCGATGCAGTTGCCCACTCTAAGTGTCTGCTTTTTGCTGATGATGTCAAAATTTACCGAGCCATTAGATCTCCTCAGGACTGCTATCTACTTCAGTCTGACATTAACTCTATATAAGGTTGCTGCATTGCTAACTGTATGAAACTCAACATCAGTAAAACTAAAGTTATATCCTTCTCCAGGAAAACCAACTTACTTATCTACTATTATAAACTTTTTCAAACGTCAATAGCCCGGACCGATTCTGTAAAAGACCTGGGAGTGTTTATTGATGCTAAGCTATATTTCCATGACCAGGTCAATTACATTTTCTCTCACTGTGCTGAACTGTTGGGTCTAGTTCGTAACATTACTTTCAATTTCTCATCTCTAATCTGTATGTTCAGATTGTACACTGCATTGGTTAGGTCTAAACTTGAATATGCGTCCGTTGTCTGGAATTCGATTACGTCAACTGATGCCAACAGCGGGAACGCATCCAGCAAAGGTTTGCGGCCCTCTGTTTTAATCGTTTCTTTCCTCAAGTTCATTACAGTCATTCTC
>NW_019745105.1:176968-193556 GCF_002891405.2 Cryptotermes secundus | reverse complement strand
CCAAGTACTTACCTGTAATTTGTCTTTGACTGTATAATGTGTTTGTCTGTAATGTAATTACCTTCATCTACACTGTGCTGTGTCTGTAATTGGCCTTGCGGCTGTTGACTCGGCACATAAATAATAAAGAATTGAAGAATTATTTGCAAGTACAATAAACAATAATAAACTAAATTATTATTATTATTATTATTATCCTCTGAAAATCTATACTTTTCATTTCTTAAATATATATTTATATGTTTCATTTCTCAGTTCTCAATAACACTTAGATTTATGTTAATGAAATTGTTATTATTGCTATTATTATCATTTGTTTTGTTTGTTTACTTTTATACATTATTGTGTTTTCCCCACTGCTTGCCTGTAATTTGTCTTTGACTTTATAATGTGTTTGTCTATAATGTAATTACTTTTATCTACACTGTGCTGTGTCTGTAATTGGCCTTGGGGATGTTGACTCGGCACATTAATAATAAAGAAATGAATTGAATTGAATTGAATATTTCAAGAATTACGCATAATATTGTTAAAACGTGGCTCACATTCAGGGATATGTATTTCACATATTTGCTTTTCGAAAGCATTCATGTACTCATATACACGTACATATGTATGCATACACACACAGAAGGGGAAACGAGTGTGGCAGAGAATCCGTTGACACTATTTTTATTTGACCAAAAAGGGTTTGCTTCAGTCAGTGCCTTCTCTGTTAACCACAAAATGGCCTCTGATATTAATGTAGTAAAACAGCGTTGAAATCGCATAACACGCTAAAACGACTGTGAAATATACTACAGGGAATAATGTAGAACACAGAATATTAAAACAAATGACGTAATGCAAACTAATTAATACGCATTAAACTTTGTAAATAGTAAAATATGCACTCTGTACGAGAACCGCATTTGTCATATTTTGAAAATTTCAAAGTGGGACTCGAATAGCTTTTGAACAATATCAGTATTGAAGCCTATCAAAGTGACAGATTGTAACTCATGGATGAAGTATGGTTTAATTTATGAATAATGCGGAGGTCAGTGTACGATCTGGGATGGTAACATATTGTTTTACACAGACGTTAATTAAAGCAAACTATATTAACGTCGTGACATTTAAATACTTAATTTGTCTTGAGTTTATTTGATGTTGCTTATAAATTCAATGCAATATTTTGAATCATTTAACAACACTGTATATGTGTGTTGCTGTAACAGATACTAATAATTAATTTTTTTTCGTCCTGAACTGAACAGCCAGTGGCGAGTTTCAGAGTCACCACGAACTAAAACAATAGCAATAAAACAAACACAAGGAAAAAAACAAACGAAAATAATTGATTCAGTTAAGGTTGTTTACATTTAAACACAGGTTTCAAAAAATACTATCAATTTACAAACATCAGTTGGAACAGAGGCACAACTGTCTGAAGGTGAGTGACTTCAGGAGCAAGAAAACATAGCAAATTACGCATTTTCCTTACAGGTAAAAGTTCTCCATGTGCTTAAGTAATTAAGCACTACACCATAAAGACGTATGACGTATGGGGGAGTGGATGTATAGATCCAACATTTCTTGTTCTCGGCACTAGTTGGATGTGAGTGACCAGCTTCAAACCCAGGCTGCGTTATCCCTGATTCCCATTGCGTAGAAGGCTGGGTGGACTCCAGAGTCGGCCTGGACGACATTGATAAGTGAAACTTCTTGCCCCATTGGGACTCGAACTCCGACCCCTCAGTCTTCCAGCCCGTAGCCAGTCACTATACCGACTGCGCTATCCTGGCTGCTTTCAGGATCACAAATAAGAGTAATAATAGTAGTAGTAGTAGTAGTAGTAGTAGTAGTAGTAGTAGTAGTAGGGATGAAATAAAGTCAGCTCGAATACAGAACAAGAAGACAAACATAGGAGCATAAACATATAAATTATAGACATAATATTAATATTTAATAACTTAATAACTATTATAATAACAGTCAAAAGTTAGTAATAATAATAGACATATAAATTGCATTATTACTCATTAGAATTAGAGAAATATTCAATAGTCCGTGTGAGACCAAAAATTAAGGCAGTTTATGTTCATGACATGGATAACGCTACATTTTGTTGTTGTTGTAAAGGGTTTCGAATCCTCGTTTCTAACTAAGAAGAAACAAGACAGATTTGTGGTGTCTGAGGAAAATATTTGTACTAACTGAGAGGAAGTGATAAGGGGATGAAAGAAACAAAACGAGTTCCATAATTTGTATCATAATTTTCAATATACTGGGAGACAAATTAAGAACGATACAATAGGTAATACATGTAGCACGTATGGAAAAATGATTACATTTCTAGCCGGAAAAAATCTGAAAGTGAAGAGACTATTTATGGGACCTAGATTTGAGGAGAAACAATATAATGGATTTTAGAGAAAGAATCGGGAATTTCGACTGTATTCATCTGGCTTAACACGTGCTCTATTGTCCGGTTATTTTGAGCACTTAACCGAAAACTTTATATTACATGAAGGGTACGGATTGTCTAATAGTTGAGCGACTATCAGGTTCTCAAGTGTTGTGCTCCTTCGAGTCGTTATTTATCATTTTTATTCTAAACGTGTTCATGGCAGTCAAGGGAAGCATAAAGGGAACAGATACTCATCTACCAAATTCCATTCGATCATCCATAAAAGACAAGAGCAATTTTTTTTAATTCGCTTAGTGGGGTTGGAGTCCAGTTGAGTCCACTCAGCACGGCGGCCACTGACTGGCCTATTGTAGCCTGCCCCGCGTGAATATGATGATGGAGAATTTGGTAGAATTAAAATTGGCAGGGGAAACCGAAGTACTCGGAGAAAACCCGCTCCAGCCTCACTTTGTCCACCACAAATCCCACTTGACCAGATCCGGGATCGAATCCGGGCCGCCGCGGGTGGAAGGCAGCGACTAACCGCTTAACATCTGCATTGAAGAAAATGCCAAAGTTTTGTTTAAATATTGGGGCTAATCTGAATTGGTATTCGATTTGACTCGTTGATGTTTTCACATTAGCGAACAACCACTGTAAACCAGCTGGCCATATCCTATTAATACTTAAATAACTCGGTCAAATGATACAAATTTACGACTCGCCTCCACTTAGTGTGAATTTTAGAATGCGTGGAGGTGACATTCACCTCCATTTCATGAGATGGTGTTTAAATAAGGAAATTTACAATTTAATCTAAGTGACTGCAACTAATTTATTTCTATATTTATGGTGATAACCAATGGTTTGTGTTTCTCTTAGATTTACTTACCAGTATGGAGGAAAATCGGCATGTATTTTTTAAATGCAAGAATAAAAGAAAAGCGTTAAATTTATTAGGTTTGAAATTCTCACAGCGGATGAGTATTGTCTTCAGAGATGTGTCGCCGTATAGTCTCGCAGATGTTTACCGACGTTTCGGAAGAATATACAACGTTATATCACAGAAGATAATGCTCTTCAGTAAACTGAAAATATAAGGAGGTATCACCAGTAGGTGGTGCGAATATAAACCCAATGATTTAACTCAGGCCTTTTGGTGTTTGCGAAAGATCTTCGAAGGCGTGGATCGTTTTATCATTTCTGACTACAACTAGGCCTATGCTAATTTTCAGAAGAGGGAACATTATTAAACAAAACAACGTGACACAGTTTTAACAATACAACACCAGCACTCTCTAACGAAAGGTTACAAAAACACACTTGTACCTCAGAGTACAATGCTACCACCTACTGTCAGAATTCACAAGCTCTTGGAGCATCCCGGTATCTGCAGTCCGTCGATAAGCATGAAACCCACATTCTCCCTGTGGTTCGCCGCTGAGGTCTGTGTTTAACATTCCAGTAATTCGTAAGCACACGTGGGAATATCATAAGCGTCTTACAGCACTCCACAATTTAAAGGGGAAACGTGTAGAGTAGGTTCCATTGGCTTTTCTATATAGCGGTCGAACAACAAAGTCTGACGTATCATTAATTTAATGAACATGTTGAGAACAACAGAGCCAAAAAAGTATAACATATTACTACTACTACTACTACTACTTTGTTCCATTGGCGCTACAGCCCTAATTTGGCCCTTGGCCTGCTTCCATGAAATTCTTCGTTTCACTTCGATTTACTAGATCTTAGACATGTGGTAGGACCATTTGGGCGTTTGATCAGCTCGTCGCATAATTAACGACTACTACTACTACTACTACTACTGCTGCTGCTGCTGCTACTACTACTACTACTACTACTACAATAATCAATTCGGTTCTTTATTATTTATGTACCGAGTCAACAGGTAAAAGCCAGTTAAGACACAGCACAATGTAATTCAATTCAATTCGTGTTTATTTACGTGCAAACTTAACAGCACAGAGGCCAATTACAAAGTTAGTACGAATAGAAAAATACACAAAAATAATTAAAGAAATAAAATACAAAAGTGGTAGTCTATATTAATTACACAGCATGAATAAAGATACAGAAGCAAACATATACAGACAAAGCCACAATGTGAGAATTTGAGTTTCAAATAAAGCAGCATACAACAATAATTACGAAATTAATAAAAATAATTATAATAATAATAGTTTGACTAATTCAGTATAAGATATGTTTCATCAACAGAGTTTTTGGTTCGAAGACGTCAACGTTCCTACAGACAACATTAGCAGCAGAGGCGCATCTAGCAGAGGGGCAATTTTTACTAACAGAGCAGACATTGAATATAGGAAAGTCTCGGATATAGAGAACAGGGACCAGAAGGCCAACAATTTCCAAAGCAGAAGGGCAAAGTACAGAACCACGATAAACTTGAATAAGGAAGAGCGCATCAAGATGATATCTCCTCTTTTGCAAGGTGTGCAATTTCAATTGTTCTAAAGCAAAATCGTAACAGTAATCTACTTGAGGAAAAAGCGTTTAAAACAGAGAGCCGTAAATTTCTGCTGAATGCGTTCTAGTTTGTTTGCATCAGTTGACGTAATGGAATTCCAAACTACTGAAGCGTATTCAACCTTGGATCTAACTAAAGTAAAGTATAAAATGAACATGCATCCAAGGGTTGAATAGTTAAATGTGATACTGCGAATTATACCTAGCATCTTAATACACTGCGAAAATATAAAATTAACATGATCATGAAAATGAAGTTTAGAATCAAGGTATACGCCCAGGTCTTTCACTGAATAAGTTCGAGTTATAGTGAAATGAAGTTTGTACGCGTATATCAAATATAGTTAGTTTCCCTGGAGAACGTTATAACTTTGGTTTTGTTAACGTTGATTTTCATACAGTTCGCTGCACACCAGCTACGTATACAGTCAACATCAGATTGCAGAAATAATAATAATAATAATAATAATTATAATGATAATAATAATAATAATAATAATAATAATAATAATAATATGATGATGATGATGACGTCCAGTTCCATTATTTGAGCGCCTTCCAACAGCAAGTAGCCTATAAGAGACGAGTAATATAAATGTATGCAAAACTGAAGCTAATTTAATATCTGAGCTAAGAGTTAAATACTAAATGATAATTCAATTAAATTCTTATTTATTTCCGTACAAACGTAATAATAATAATAGTAATAATCGGAAGTTAGGTCGCGACGCCCCCCACCTCTCTCTTGCATGACTTACCGCATAAATTGTTGACAAATACGAAAGCTTCTTTCGTGTGAAAGTACGAGAACTGAACAGGGAACTTTTGGCATCGACATGGAAAAACAAACACGGAAGCGAAAGTGGATGAAAATGTGTTTTTTTAGATTGAGGACGGGGGAAAAAAAAACCGATACAAAAACACACTCAATTTACCAACAACTGATAACTGAAATGCGGTAACCGCCAGTGGCCTAGGGGCGTACACACGGGTTTGAAGTTGAGTTGCCCTGGGAATTATTATCACTGTCACTGTTGATCCTGACTCATTCAAAAGATCAGGTACTCCTGTGGAATGCTTATTAAGTAAAGAGAAACAATCAGGGATTCAGGGATGAGACGTTGTGTAATCTGGAAGACATTTACCCTTCCGTTTGCTACTTGTTTGTTTGATTCTTGCACTAATTCTTGAATTTTGAAAATGGAAAAATGTGATCCTCTGAAAGGACAGAAAGGTCCTACGGAAATATGTGGCGTCACATCTCAGAACACAGCAATCTCGCAAATGATAACTCTCTCCATACACGTGAGTTACACTGTGACACGTGATGTTCAAGTTGAGCAAATATCATACAGATGGCAGAGCGGTAGCAGGATGTTTGAGAACGTTTCCAGTACCGCACTCTTGGGGAATATACTATTTGGATCCTTTGTTCATTTCCAGTATCGCCTTATTTTATGGAAGCATCTAATTAAAATAACATATTTATTTTGTGGATATCTGTAACTTGTAATCCAGAGAGTACTTGGATTTTGTACACAAAAATTCCTTTTATGTACATTGCTTTTTCTTCTTCTTTGAAGAGAGGCGAGTCGTGGTGCGTTGACTTTCATACCACGGCGTTTGAATGGTGAACATGTCACCGAATAATCAGGTCCGTGTCATTTATGACGTAATTCCAGTCTTGTGTGGCTTCCTTGAGTGATTATTGACGTGCTTCTAGAAGAATAATCCAGGGCAGTGTGCAACCCAAGCCACAACCCTCTTCCAAACCACTATCATCTTCAGAAGCTTTAAGACAAAATGCAATGGACTTCACTTTCTTTAATAGCGTCCTTAACGACGCATTTCAACAATGTACTTTAGGCATATGACAAATAATGTTGCGATAATAGTGAATAATGTCGTTGTACTTTAGCGTCCTGTTGCACTGATTCGTATCCATAATGTGTATATATTTACCGTCTTTTAGTGCATACAGTTTCACTTGTCACTTCACACTACATGTTTCGGCATCATTCTGCCATTCTCAGGTGTGTCAATCACGTTAAACAATTGCACTGCCTGCCATCATGTGTCCATTTATAAAATAATATAAAATGTGTGTTCGTCGTTGTTCAATAATAAAATTTATATATTAAAACTTGTTAAGATCTATCATCTTACATGTCGTATATCAAACTCGTGTGTAACGCCATTCATCCGCTATGGAAGTCGTTCTTCTTATATTTTAATTAGTTTAGAAATATATAACGATTTCCTAACTAACGTTTCTTTAACTCAATATATATTGCCTTATGATATTAATAAATCTATTTCTGTTAAGTTCCACTATCCTGTTATTGTAGTAAATGTGATGACGACTTGGGTTTTGTTGTTGTATAGGGAACGTGGAAAAGATAGAAGACAAGAGGTCCCTCACATCGTCCAATCTAAATTCCAGCTTCCTCCAAATTGCCCCAGTGTGCGTTACTTTTATAACCACAACTGTAATCCTACTGTTGCCAGAACACATTCGAATGGCTGTAGTTTGTTAACGAAGCATTACCGAACTTATGATTATGTAAAATGTTTTTATTGTTTTGGATCATAATATTCAACACTCAAATTTTCTGTACTTATTTCTGGGACTCTGTATATAGAATATGACACTGAAAATGTCTTAAAAGATAGAATACAAATTTAATAGAGATGCGTGTGTTATTAAAGAGGCGGTAGAACGCGTAAACTTAGGATTAAATTCCATTAAATGCAGTAAAGTTGTAATAATAAGACAAAGCCTTTGGTTTCGGTCAGTGATGGCCATCATTGGAAGACGAGCAGTACTGCAAAAGAAATGCTTTAAATGTGTTTTTTCTTTTCAAGTAAAATTTGTCGATTGAGTAGAATCTTCGCTGTTAAGCCCAGTGATGGTCCTGATCCTTCACAGTAGCTGTTTGTGTCGTGTTGGTCCCGTGTGTGGTGCAGACGAGGTCGCACTCAAACAGAAGTGTTATGTTTTTTTTTAATTTAAATGTAAAAAAAAAAAACTCCGTGAATTTAGTCCGCAAGAGAACTATATCGACCGAGCGACCGCCGATTGTCAGCCAAGTTAGTGTCAACTTTGGACCGCGCCATAACTCAAGCGGTTAGTCGCTGGCTTCCCACCGCGGCGGCCCGGGTTCGATCCCGTGTCTGATCAAGTGGGGTTTGTGGTGGACATAGTGGCGCTGGGGAATGCCAATCTTCATTCCACCAATTGCACCACAATCACCCTCACCTATCATCTGGTGCTGGTACAATAGGCCAGAAGTGGCCGCAGTACAAAGGACTTAGTCCCACCCCACTAGCATTACAAAAAACATAGTGCCAACTTTAGCGGATAGAGGGTGTCTCGTCAGCGTAACGGATCCCCACAGCCGGTAATTTCGGTTTTCTAGACCGGAGCCACTACTTTTACTTTCAAGTAGCTCCTCAATTATCCTCACGAGGCTGAGTGGACCCCGTTCCGGACCCACTACTTCTTAGAAAAATCTGGTAGCGCCGGGAATCGAACCCGGACCTCTGGATCTGTAGCCAGGAACTCTGGCCACTGGACCACAGAGGTGGTGTGTTTTAACCCTTACAAAAATGCACATCATACGTGTGAAGTATTTCTTTTGAAGCTATCATTGGCGATACTTGTAAATGTTTTATTTTATTATTAAAAGCACCTTTGCATTTAATGGAATTTAGTGGTAATTTTACTTATGCTGTAGGATGCAACAGTCGAGATCAATGTGTACCGTCAAAACGGACAGTAGAACAGTGAAATGGGTTCCGGTATCTTCAGCATGGATTCATCTTTCGCCGAAGTCTGATATTTGTGTGGTAATGTGAGGTTCATTAGGATATGGAGCACGTCTGATGGTTCGGCCGCACAGAGCGCTACGCTATGTTCGCTACATACGTTGTGTACACTCTGCGACTCAGCTAACATAGGGAACATAGCGTACGTAGCTTACGGAAGTCTGTGTGGACAGTCACATTGGAAATAAAGGGAGATATTTTTCTGTTCGTATAGCGAACATAGCGTACGTAGCGCTCTGTGTGGCCAAACCTTAACAGTTCTGCTGTACGGAACAAAAGCTCATAAACATTAACTACCTCCATGAACTTCTCCGTTCACTTCGGTTTTTCTAGATCTTACACGTTCGGTAGGACTCCTTGGGCGGGTGATCAGCTCGTCGCAAGGCCTCTACCTGTACACAAACATAAAAACGCACACACACAAATTAAACATCCATGCGCTGAGTGGGATTCGAACCCACGATCCCGGTTTCAAAGCGAGCGAAGACAGTACATGCCTTAGACCGCTCGGCTACCGTGACCGGCCAAACAAACTGTTGCTCAGTATAAATAATCTGTCTGTTTCTGTTGTTGGGAATGAGTCCAGCAGACGAACAAAATAAATTTTAATTATCTCTTAGTTTCTTTGCACTGAAAATTTGTAGTATCATGCAATAACAGATCTACGTACCCAAAGAAAATTTCTATAGAAATTTATAGGAAATACTTAGGCCTAGTTAATGAAATTCGTAAAGGTAAATTTAAAGCTGTTCCTATGCTTAACGAAATAAGCGCTACATCATGAAGGCGTATAGGGGAATGCATATATAGATCCAGACTTTATTGAAATCGGCACTAGTTGGAGGTTAGTTGTCAGCTTCATGTCCCGGCCGCTTTACACCCCGAGAAAGAGCCCCTAGAACCCATTGGATAGGAGATTTAGTGGACCCCAGGGCCAGTCTGGACGACTTGGAGAAGAAAAAATTCTTGACCCTACCGGGACTCGAACACCGATGCCTCCGTCTTAGCAGTTATGATTTTATTGAACGCAGTGTACGTACCTTCTCATCACCATCAGTCATAAACCTATTGGTCGTCACGAACCGATTTTCAAACAACCCTGTGCAGGTAAATAAATACATGACCTTGCACTGTTCGGAAAGTGAAATTATGAAGAATGGCTGTGCGTTAGCCTTCTTCTGTCTGCTGCTGTCCTGACGCAGGTTGAGTCCCTAGTAACAAGTTCTCCTCATATACCTAAGCAAATAAATTTACCTGTTCTTGAGAGGCAAACAGTCTCTGCGATAGGCGTGAAGTTCCCCGCCATTTATTAAACCGGAAGCTCCAATACCCTGTTCGAGAGAATTCGCCGTGATCCTTGTCCCCAGCCATATGGATCCAATCCACACCCTCTCAACCACTTTCTTTATATTCCGGCCCTAGTTCCCTCACGTCACTTCCGTCAAAGTCCTGATTTCATTCTTTTGGATTTACTTCTGAATTGAAAGAGGACTTCAATCCAGTAGTGATGAAGAGAAGAGTAGTATAATAAATTCATTTTCTAATTTAAGGCATTGTCCATTTTCTTTAGCTTAGGTCGTTCATCCAAAGAATCTGTCCAGGTCCGCGGCCCTTTGCGACATTCCGTAACATGATTAGTTTTTATGGTGAGGATTTGTTAGCCCCTCACACAACCCCCAAGCTGGAGAACAACCCCTTGTCGGCTGTCCGCGACTGCTTATTCAATATATTCGCAGCTTCCCTCCAAATCTGGAGGGCGTCTCCTCCATCCGCAACCTGAGGCCGCGCCATGTCGTGGTGACAGGGACCCACCTAACATGGAATTTAAGGAATTAAAATATTAAATATATCTGTGGAAATTATAAGTAAAAAAAAGTAAAGGTATCTCTGTAACAGACCGTGAAGGCCCACAGGGCTGTGAGATGTTGAGATTCCCACATTATCTAGACAATCGGCTCATAGATGGCGGCAAGGCTGTCAGCCTTACGCGCCGGCCGCGCTTTACCCCCAAGAATATTCCTGGCACTCATTTCTCTTAGAGGCTGAGTCGACTCTAGGTCCATAGTGCGGCTGGAAGGATTAGGTCAATTGAAAAAATATCCAGTGATCTCATCGGGACTTGAACCCGCGACCTCCCGGTTTGTATCATAGTGCCTCAACCGACTACGCTACCTCGTGCCCATTTGAAAAAAAATAATATTATGACTTCTATTGCACTGCTCACGAAGCTGTACACTATAAATGCAGTAATATGCCAGCTCTAAGATGAGGAATATAGCTGCTGTGGCATTGAGGTGCCTTCAGAATCCGAGAAAATCTGAAATGAATTTGAATTCAGGAAGAGTTGTGACGTGAGAGATGTAACAAATCGATCCGATCAAGACAGGTGTTAACTTAAGCCCGGATTAGGGAATGACGCAATACTTTCACCACACATAAACACATTGAAGGAAGTCGGCCTCTGTTAGTTGTCTTCTAACTGCACAGAACTACAGGCCACAATTCTGATTTATACGAGTAAGTAACGAACTCTCAAAATAACAAAATTGGTTCTTTTCTGCTTTCCCTCGTTTTTTTGCAGTAGTTTCTTTTTATTTTTGGTTTCTCTTCTTCAAGTTTCTGTTTGAAATACGCTTCCCCAATGAGTTCCAACCGTTGTTTAATTATTGCTGCTTCTCTTCACTTTTCCTCCTTTTGTTGTCCTCTATATTTTATCACGCTATCCCTCTCTGCCCACTAACAAAGACGACACCTTGCGTTATCAAAAATTGTGGGCCGCGCCTTAGCTCAGGCGGTTAGTCGCTGGCTTCCCACCGCTGCGACCTGGTTCGATCCCAGGTCTGTTCAAGTGGGATTTATGGTGGACAAAGTGGCGCTGGGGCAGGTTTTCTCCGAGTACTTCAGTTTCCCCTGCCAATCTTCATTCTACCAATTGCTCCACAATCACCCTCACCTATCATCTGGGGCTGGTACAATAGGCCAGAAGTGGCCGCAGTACAATGGACTTAGTCCCACCCCACTAGCAATAAATAAATACAAAGAATTGCACCTCATTTTGCTTGCCGACAGTGACTATATCCCTTGCCTACAGATAACAAGAAATGCACAAAACACACTGATAAAGAAAATGCGATGGCTTTTTCTCTGAATATTTACTTTTCGAAAGATGCGTCTACAGAAATAATTGTGGCTCTACAGAAATAAAAATTTATATCTGTGTAGAATTCCTTACATCATGATATAAAATTCTCGTGGCGCTTCAGTCATTTGTGTCTTGTTTGACGTCACCTCTGCAATTCTTTCAGTTTCGCAACTGTGAACGCTAATATTCTTGATTTGATCTTCTTCTTACTCTTTACTGAGTAAAAACAGGAAACCTGTTTTGGAGTTCATATCGGCCTGTGTATTTATTATTTTATTTGTCGGTAATAAGCATTAAAAAACATAGTTATTTTAATAATTTCAGGTTCCAGGCTCTCTCAAAACAACTCAAACCGAATATCAGAAAACGAATATTTCCAAACATACTGTAACTCTGTACAGAATGCTATAATAATTCGCGCGCTATAGTAGCCTCAGCAGTCCGAAACAATTGTATACTGAACTTCCGAATAAGTTCTTTGAGCTATGTTTTGCAACATTCTCAGGAACTAGAACTTCAAACATCGAATGACAGGGCTGAATGGCGAATATTGATTTGGAAGTGAATTTGTCCTGCCTTCATTGAGGTTCTCTGCTGATACCTGGAAGGAATGAGAAAGAAGACCACGAAAATGTTCCATTTGAAAGATTAGAACCAAACGCAAGTCTGGGTATAAACTCGAGGTCGGTCTGTTCAACACACGATTATGTTGTATATAACTTTTTTTATTGAAACTTTTCTAATTGTGAGTCTAATATATGCATATAAGGGAGTTATGGCAATTAGTGATATTGTAACAGATTTGATCTAAGCTTTGCCAGGCAACGGCTCAGTAAACACTCCCTAACATGCAACAATTGTTTCTTCTATGTTATCGGCGCCAAGCAACAATAGGAACTGGGTTTTCTGTGAACAGTTGTTAATATACGCAACTGTTCTTACAATAGAATGATGTTTTCTATGTGGTCCGTACCACTGCTATGTAACGAAATTCCCAAAATAACCCAAGTTACCCCCGTGTGTAGGCGTGGTCGAATACCTCCACCGTGACCCTGCGAGTCATAGGAGGCGACGAAAAGGGAAGTCTCAAATCTGAGAGAGTAAAATATGTTCACGAGTCCCAAGGGACTCGGACCCGAGAAAGACTGCACTGTCAAGGGCCAACAGTATATACAAAAGACAAACCCGTACTTTCTTCAGAGAGGGCGCCCCACAAAAACAAGACCGTAACTGTTAAAGAGTAATAAATGTCTTGTCATGAAAGACTTACTGACTGACTGACTGACCGTCATTGCAGTGTGATCTTGAACCAACAGTGTCAGTATTAACGTTTATCTTTCTAAATTTGACAGGCTCTAATGTTCGTATTACTGGTGAGAGAGATTTATGAAATACATTGTTGGAATTGACTCAGGTGACATGGTATGTGTACAAAGTTCCATGGCATTCGGTTCAGCCATTTAAGTAACATTACCATTATACCGCAACAGTTTGAGAGCCTGTAATGTTGGTATTCCTGATCGAAGGGTTCACGAAATAGGACGTTGAGATGGCTTCATTCGCATGATATACATTCTAAGTGTCAAGAAGATCGGTATAGCCTTTCAAGTAAAACTAAGGTTCCACAACAGAAATTTGAGGAGCTGTAATGTTGGTGTTATTGATTGGTAGGAATTTATGAATTACGCCGTTAAGATGAAACCGATGCCTTGATATCCGTTTCATAAAGGTTGGTTCAGGCATTCAAAAGTTAATGGGCTAGCATACACATACAGACACAGACATGAGCCTACTTTTAGGTTTTCCAAATAAGAAAAGTAGGCTAAAATATAAGGAGAAGGTAGAGTTCCTGTTAAGTAAGCACAACGCTTTGAAGACATGGGGGAGTGGAGGTATAGCTCCAGCATTCTTGACCTCGGCACTAGATGGAAGTGAGTGTTCAGTTTCATGCCACCGGTACCCATTGGATGAGTCTGGCTGGGCCCCAGAGCCGGTCTGGAAGAAATATATTTCTGTAATTCATCTTTTTTTTTAGAGCTGAGTTTAAGAATGCGTGAACGTATTCCTCCACCCACTCCCCATATATTTTCATGGCATGGAACATAATTAAACACAAGGATAACTTCACTTTTGTTATTTCCTTTCTGTTTTGTATCCGTACAGATTCGAAACGGCGGCTGTCATCCGCTTATAACATGAATGAAGTGAGTGAACTGCTGCACACAATCGTCTACTACATTGCCGGCCATATCTACACGGCACTATATCGTTAGTTATATATGATGATTCGAGATATCGATTATGGCTGTGGGTTTTGTTCTGTATCCTTTACAATCTTCGGGGAAGCTTCCGCCATCGTCTGTGTTAATGATTTTCTCTCACTATACTCAGAATGCTCGACACGGTGTGAATGACACAGGCGGGTGGAAATTCAGGCATGACCGAGGCAGACTGAAACCTCAGAGCAAGTATTTCACCGAGAAGACAGAGCGCTGTTCAGAGTGTGAAGGAGAAGTGAGGGTTACAGTATTGGGTTGAAATAAAACATGGCGCTTGTCGGAAATCGGAAGTTTTGTCCCACGGGTCCCTGAGAACTTGCGGCCTTCGCAACCAGATGTCAGATCTCCTGCGCTTCGCTGAATCCGAGATCCGTCGAAGAGGAAAACTTTTTATTGTTTCTTTACCTTATACTCCTGTTCTCTTCAGTTCTTTATTTGAAAAATCTATACCAGAATATGGAAAGGATCTAGCTCCCATGTAGAAATGATAACAGGTTTGCCCTTCCTCCAAAAATCATACGCGGTTCTTCGAGGGTATTCATGATATTCATGGCGAACCACTCATGTCTATCGCTGAGGATCTTAACATTCGAGATCAGTGACTCGGGAAAAAGTCGCAATATTTTTCGGCAGCCAAATATATGCAGATACGTAGCGAAACCAGCAGGAAGTCTGTGTCCAGCAGTGTAATAATACTGATACTGATACTAACAGTCTCGGTGATATGAGTATATGTCTGCGGACTATATGGCACGGAATTGTTTTCCTGTAGGTGGCTCATCGTTAAGCGGAGTAGAGTGGCCGGAGCGTGAAATTGATTACTCGCCTTCATCGATTATATAATGAAAGTTATTAGCTTTTACTTTCTCATATACATAGTCTACACTTATGGAGAAGACTGCTATGCTGTTTATATTCTTCTAAGGTTTTGACGATCTGCAAGTTTATATCATCCCCACCTTCTCCATTAAACGAGAAAATGGTTCTCGTTTGTCTCCTCTCCGTCTGTATGTTTATATACAATTCTTTATTAGAGTCCGTCGCAACACAAAAATACAATGGTCAAGGCTAAAATTGGCTTAGCTACATGTTTCGGCTATTAGAGCCATCGTCAGGCAAACACATGATTACCATATTCACACACCACTGAACTGCAATTGCGATGGTAAAGCTGAATATTTGATAATTATTACATTATAAAATATATGGTATAAAAATACAATGAATTATAAGCTTACTATAAAGAATGAAAGTTATGTCGTAAAATAAGGTTAAAACTCTTTATGTGATATTCTATATCATCAAGTCAGTTTGTTGCAATTTTGTTATATTCCCGCGGACATACAGCGGTATATTCTAGACTTGTATATATGTAATAAACTGCTTGGAGGCCCGTGGTATAAATGTAACATAGTTTTGACATTAATTGTTCGGCCGGTGCCTCGTCTTACAGTGTATTTTGTCTGTTCTGTAGGGAATATAGATTGAAACTAGATTGTATAGATTGTATTGTGACATGTCTGACCGTTGCTGGGCAACGGGAGGTGAAACGAGTTACCACGAAGACAGACCCTTTATAAACGGTCGGTTGCCAAGTTACGAAAGAATGGAAATGAGATTACGCAACAGTAAAGAAAGCGGTGTTTCTCCGTACCGAGCCGAGCGGAGCCGAGCCGAAGGGCGCTGATTGCTACCCAGCATTGCTCAACAACCCTTTTGTAAACACGGGGTCACTGAACAGGGGAGGCCGTGCAGCGACTCTTTCTAGGCAATCTGTAAACACGACGTCACGCAACAGTGAAAACTATCGCGTAATTGTTTTCTGTGTTGTCAGTGCGGAAGCTACATAACAGGAGTATTCGTCAGTGGGAGTAAGCAACCAGTCAGATGCAGTCTAGAATTCGCCGGAGTGAATGGAAGCAGGAGAAGTATTTGTGATACTGCCGATGGCAGTAGTTGTGAGATTGTGAATTGTGTAAATGTAAGAGCGAATGCGCAATAAATTCGCTAGATCCAAAACGGCGTGAAGTTATTTGTCGCGTTATACACCCAACACGTGACAGTATATTTACATCTAGGTGCGCCTCGCTAGCGGCTGAACGGTTAGAAGACTTTTTTTTCATGTTCAGTATTTAAATATTTGTCTATCACAAGCCCATGTCCGATTAATATAAACCTTCCAGCTCAACAAATAAGGGCCCTTGAAATGGTCCCTAAAACACAAAATCACGATTTTCTCCAAAACGGTTCAAGCAATTTTGAATAAATTTCGATGCGGTACGGAGAATTTATCTCAAAATAAATTGCTTAAAGGGGGGAGATATATTCAGGAAAGTAGGTGTACGCGCACAAGGAGCCCAAACAAATATTGGAGTGTGTCGAAACCGGCTTTACCGCTCAGACAGAAACAATTCTTTATTTGGATTCAGCATCGAACTGTGG
>NW_019745105.1:156968-174468 GCF_002891405.2 Cryptotermes secundus | reverse complement strand
CCTGGAGAAATTAAGGGTCACCACAAAGAAGATCAGGTATCCGGTCTGAGATTAGAACCGGCGACCGCCAGAACACCAAGCAGCAATACTCCCAAGTGTAGTGCGTTGTTGGATAAGAAGAACATATCAGATAACCTTTAATACCTGGTACCTTGTCCGGAAGGTAATTTTATGTGATTCTGCCATTTGATAGGGCGTGTAATATGTATCTTCCTAAATAATTTACCCGAGAGTTTGAACAAAATTTCCCCTCTCAAGTGTATTGCCGAGTTTGATGATGATAAAATACTGAACGCGTTTCATGAATGATGTCCATGACCTCTAGGTGTGCAATCAGGAACTACATGTTCTCCACCAGAGATCATTAACCAACGAGTCTCTTCTTGTAGGCAACGTTCTTTCAGAGGCACCCTAGTACGTAGTCAGATAATTTGTAGGAATTGGACTAAGCCTTAGGGGGAACTGGGGGAGATTTAGAGACAATTGCGAGCACGTGTTACAGGAGGAAAATTGTCTTCTGCCTTTCGCGGTGGCCTAGATCTTGTCTCTCTCTCACCACATGACTATTCTCATCTTAACTAAACTGCTACTTTCCAAATTTTCCAAAGACGTAACAAAAGGCCAATACTACTTTCCCTATCTATTGCTTGAACAACCATACCCATGGTGTGGCTGTGTTACCAATTTTGAATCTATACTAATGCTCTAACGTGGCTTTGTATTCTGAGAAAGAAAGCGATTCGGAAAACAAATTCCATTATCCGAACTACGTAAAACAGTTCTCCTTTACGAGTGTTTCGCTTCGATACTTGCATTTCCTGTACCGTCGGTTCATGTGACATAACCACAGCTGCTGTCCAATTCAGCGTCACGGCTTACACCCCAGTAATCCTGTCGCACATTCTGTGTGCGTACTTCTGTCTGCAGTTAGATAGTACATTGTTTGATTTGCTTCATTATGGTCCGTTACACTAACAGTATCATGTCTAGTGTGAGTGGTGAAGATTTTTCTTATATCAATTATTTATGACCTAACGTGTTTTGGTCTTCAGAGACCATCATCAGAGGGACACTTTTACATCAGTAGTGTTGGAAGTTACTGTTACAATACATGTTCTGTTAGTAAAAATGTATACATATAACATTAATAATATTCTTTTATTGCTAGTGAGGTGGGACTAAGTCCCTTGTACTAGCGGCCTCCATAGTCTAGAGGTAACGTTCCAACCTCGTGACTCGTGGTACGCGGATTCAAACCCGGCGGAGGTCGTCGAATTTTTAAGGGCGGAAAAAATCAGGGAGCAAGTCCTCCGGGAGGGACTTTAAGCCGTGTGTTCCGTGTCGTACCTCTACGGCACGTAAAAGAACCTCATATCTCCTAAGGAGGTCACTGAGCCAAATTAAAGGACGTTTCCCGCCCAACAAGTAGTCTCTAACACCTCTGATAGATGGGGGAAGCATTATAGATACCGCCAAGCTAGTGGAGGCCGAACTCGCTGGCTCGGTCGGGACATGGTACGCACCAATATCGGTAGGATATAGAGACTGGTAGAATAAATTAAAGGGAAGCACAATGGACCAATACTGGTCTAAGTGCATGGGGAAACCCACCCTCTCCAATAACTAACTAACTAACTAACTAACTAAGTCCCTTGTATTGCGACCACTTCTGGCCTATTGTACCAGCCCCAGATAATAGGTGAAGGTGATTGTGGAGCAATTGGTGGAATGAAGATTGGCAGGGGAAACCGAAGTACTCTGAGAAAACCTGCCCCAGCGCCACTTTGTCCACCACAAATCCCACTTCACCAGATCAGGGATCGAACCCGGACCGCCACGGTGGGAAGCCAGCGACTAACCGCTTAAGGTATGGCGCGGCCAATATTAATAATATACAATTGGGTATAAAATTTAAAGTCTTTACAACTACAGCGGCTGTTCCAATACATTAAAATATTTGTATTTGGTATGTTAAGATTTTATTGGAATTCGTGAAGCAAGCAGGTCCGTGTCGTCCCTCTTATTACTGAAATAAGAAAAATCTTCACCAGTTACACTAGACGGAACTGTTAACTTCATATGAGCACTTCGTTTCTTCTTCATTTAAGATAATACTTATACTATTAAAAATGTTCTTTGCTATTTCGGAACTGATTTGTTCAAGTCATCTTCCTCATACTCATGTACATTTACTTTTCGTTGGTTATTTAATGACGTTCTCAGTATCGAGCAATGTAGGGTGGGACTATAGGATGAGAGATATGAATTGGAAAGGTTATAAAAGGAAGCGCTCTTGTCCTAATAGAGTCACTATCCCAGCATTTTGCCAGAGAGACTGAGGAAAACAACAAACGCTTAATCAAGGTAGCTGGTGTCTCTACCGCGATTCGAACCGAACACCTCCTAGATGCTAGCCTATAACTAAACTTTAGACCAGCCTGCTGGCTCGCAGACTCCAAGCATTAATCACTAAATCGTCTTCCTCAGAAACTGAATTATATATTTCCTTTCATATATAGCTCAGATTTGTTTAGTTAGTGGTGACGGTAATAATTGGA
Organism: Cryptotermes secundus; assembly: GCF_002891405.2. Classification (NCBI taxonomy): domain Eukaryota; kingdom Metazoa; phylum Arthropoda; class Insecta; order Blattodea; family Kalotermitidae; genus Cryptotermes; species Cryptotermes secundus. Next base: position 171,910 of record NW_019745105.1, on the reverse strand, counting down.
AGTTTCTTAATTTCACGTTAAAATTATTAAAATGATTATGACTTTCATACGAGGTACATGAAAATACGGACTAATTGAACGTAATTTGATTCCAAACATTGAGATCCCTTGGAATGTTAGGACACCTCATATTGCGATTGTTGACTTAGAATTCTCTCTTAATTTGATGACAGCAAGGAAAATAAGATGGGAGTGGCATGTAGCACGTTTGTGGCAAACAGGAAATGCGTGAAGAACCTGAATTAAAGAAAAAACTTGGAAGACTTGTGCGTAGATGAGATGGTAATACTGAAATGGACCTTAATGTAATAGGTAAGGAATGTGTGGATGGGATTAATCTGGCTCAGGATAGGGATCTGTTTCAATCCCTATGAACACGGTAATGAACTTTTAGGAAGGAAATTTCTCGAGAGTGTGAGAGATTAATAAATGACATAAAACCATGGAATCAGCTAGACACGCCTCCTTCTTGAGAGGGACTCTTTATTAGTTGCATAAATATTGCAAGTATACGTCAAAGTTAGGACTTGGTTTATTTATCCATGTGCTGATGCACCGTCTGCATTATCCAGTACCCTGAACAGGAAGCTGTGGAGGCTTTACATAGCTAAGTGGTCCCAAAGCATTGCAGAAGAGAAGATATAAATAAAATTCCCAGTCATATCTTTGACATCTGATGCATGTCCTTCAGTTCCACGGACAAGATCATAGACGGTCCGGGGAACTCCCAAACCCCACACGGAGAATTAGATCAAATAATTTCCAGGACCAGCATTCTATAGGCTTCCGGTGGCCAGCCTTTGAACTACCAAGGGACTTCCGGTCTCGCTTCCCAACCCAAGAAAAAGGGAAGATGGTAAAAGAAAAGAACGAGAGGGGAAAAGAAAGGGGAGTGAAAATCTCGTTCCTTAACGCAAACTGCGAGAATCAGTTGTGAAATCAATCGAGTGTGATGCTTAGTGGAAAGTCTGATGAAATGTGATTTGCTTTTTACGGTCTTGAAGTGAGTGCAATGGTGGGGTGGGTGAGGGTGTGGAAGTTTTTGTTATGTAAATTACATCTTTTACAGTCGACAGATCACAGATGGTGTAAGAGCAAACGTCTTGAATATTTCGGGAGTTCTGTGCATTCCGACACATCTGGAAGTTTATTCCTTTATGAGGAATTGAGTTCGCTGCCCCGAGGGGACTGCCCCCGATAATGAACACTAACAGAGTTCTGCCCTTTATTATGCATGATTAAACAAAGAAGCATATATGGGCCTAAACCCTCTTTTGGCAGCGGGATCTCCATACATACTGAAGATATGAATAAGTATTTAACATTACGGGATACCACGCGTTTTAAGGTCCAATGATTCGTTAGAATATTTTCATATTATGAGTGACTATAGACGGGGTTTGGATTAATGACTCGATTTATTGAAAACTTATGAACATAACGTGTAACTACAAGTAATTATAACACCATCGCTAATCTGCACACTTTGTAAATCACTAGAGTACACTTTAAGACTTCTCAGTCGGCTTTCACTAGTTGTTGTTTCTTGGTGAACAGCAAATGTTGGAATGTCGACAGAAATAATCAGAATTCCTTAATATTTAGATATCAGTTCATAGCCTATACAGTGCGTTACTTAGATTTGCATAAACAATAAATATTGCCGCATTGATATGAGTAGTGTCACTTCTGTCAGAGAAGATCGAAAACATGCAGCTCGGGTTTTACGTGTTTCTTTTCCAGTTCCCATTATTCGGAAAGTCTGACAGAATTATTGAAAGACGGACGGATCAGGTCCGGCTGCTCCTAACTATGTTTCAGCAGATCAGATTTGTAGAAATGCACAATATATCGACGCTTTGAAAAACTGTGACTACAAGCGTGCATTGTAGAATGTAAGCGCAGAAAATCCGGACTGAAGGCATGGTTCCACCTGTTCCGACCTGAGGTCCCTGAAATATTATTTCCTCGTTAAATGGGAATATTAGAAGATATTTTACAGGAAATTCCTCGTAAGAATCTCATAATGTCGGCTTTAATGTTTGACTATTTTTTAAGAATGTTCATAGAACAGTTGTGGTTTTTCCTTGTTGTTTTTTTCTCAGAAATTCTTCTTTTGATCTTCCATTTATTTCATAAACATAACAAATTTTATAGCACGTTGTAATACTGAAGATTATTGGGTTTTTGGTCTTCTTCCATCTTTCATATTCTAAATAACACTAAAGAACCCAACGCTTCGGAAACTGACATGAGATGATGGGACAGGAGACACTAACTCTGTCAGGTTCGTTCCAGATCAAGTTTTCGAAATGTCGTGTTCTTTAGTGTTCTTTCGAAAATCAGACTCTTTAGAATCCACTTTTAATACCTCACGTTAGCAGCGATGAAATAGTTACTTCCGAACCCGTGGGTCATACCTCACTTGTGGGACTTGCTGGTTGTCTTCATGGGATGAAAAGCCCCGAAAACAATAATCAAGACACACAAAATTTTACCAGCACTATAAACACAGACTTCTCATTAATTATGTACTGTAATCATATTGTCACTTGAGGGAGTGACTATAGACGGGATTTCGATTGGTTACTCGACTGATTGAACACTTATACACACAATTCGTAACTACAAGCAACTATAACCGCCTCACTGGTTTACACACTTTAAAGATCACTGTGACTGCAGGGCACATAAAGTCTTATATGTCTTCACTAATCGTTTCCTGCTAACGGATCCTAACAATGACCTCTGCTTACGTCCTTACGGGCTGGCAGCCATCATACACCAAACTTCTAGACTTTGCTTCACTGGCTGACTCAAGACTCATCTCTTCCCTGCATTTTACTGCACTCACTAATTGTCGTAGTTATAACATCTAGGCACGGAGCGCGTAGAAATCACTGCTCCTCTGTTGCTCTTCAATTGTTGCTTATTATGAATATGTTGCCTAGCAGCGGGCGTTGTTTACAGAGTCATTACTCAGAAACTGGTCTGCAGGCTAGAGTATTTTTGCTAACAGAACTAGGTCTACATTTATTATGTGATTTAGTAATAAACCGTTACTATAACAAATTTGCAATCCTTAAGAAAAGAGAAGCTTTATGTTTAGTAAGGAGAGGCTATGCCTTTCCGACAGCATAGCCAGTGGGACGCAAAATGCGGAATGCTGTCTCACTGCGACGGGTGAGGTCGCTGCCTGGAAAGTGAGAACTTACGCTTTGGCTGACAAATTGCTGGGGAGTAAGTATACACGTGTATACCTACATAAATGTATAGCCGATCACAGTGGCCGCGCGGTCTAAGGCACGAACAGGCTTCGCTCCCTCGAACGCTGTGATCGTAGGTTCGAATCCTACTAAAGGCATGGATGTTTGTGTGTGCGTTTATTCTGTGTTTCCGTTGCCCTGTGTGTAGGTAGCGGCCTTGCGATGGGCTGATCACTCGTCCAAGGAGCCCTACCGACTGTGTAAAAGAAAGATTACGAAACTGAAAAAGAGACCAGGGACCAACAAGGACTGTAGCACCATTGAAGAATGAATGAATGGATAATTGTATACTGTGATTAGCATATTCTGGTACTGTCAAATATAGCAGTCACAGGTCTTCTGGGTAACGTTCGAACTGGGGACCTCCCAACAGGAGACAAGAACACTAGTCACTGCTTTCAGTAACATCTGTGAACACAGCTGTAGGAATCATGATGTTGCCCCCTCAAGAGATTTAAAATCGATTCACGTGCCTTGTGCTGATTTTACACCAAACACAAGGTTTCCAATTTGGTTTGCGTTTCCACTCAATTTCATTACCGTAAGAAGATATTGCTAACAAATTTACAACGCACAAACTATATATACAGCTGCCATGTAGAATGATTCAGATGACTAATTACCTGTCAAAATCCTTTCGCCTCTAGAAAAATCTCCAAAACTTCAAAGGAGTTTCACATGCATGCAAGGAAAAAGGAATCGTTTCTTTGCCTCAAAACTTTCGTAATCACGGCTCACCGCTCTCGAGAAAATATGACGCCGTCTTGAAACTTATGTTAATATCAGGCAGGGAAAGCGTTTCTGGAGATTTCGCGGTAATAAAAGTGTTGCGCTCAGACCGTGATTATACCAACACTGGAATGGAATACTTTGCTTCCATCTCTAGCCCTTAATTCGTTCAAGTTGTTTTAAAATCCTTTCTTATGTTGAGAACAAAGTTTTTATTCATATCGCCTTTTCAAACATTTAATTAATTTACAGAACCTATCCATTTTCCTGAGCATCTTAACATTTGCGAACAAATCCTAACTTCACACAAACGAGGATAACGCATTTCTCAAAGCACAGGGGCTTAACTTTGAAATGAATATTTGTGTTGGCTTTTGTAAGAATTAGAAAATATTTGACAAGGTTGCTGCTGTCAGCGGTATCTTGGATTTGTAGGTATTCTTTTGATGAAGTGAGTGAAATACACGCTTAATGGAAAATCCATCATCGTCAACCTTCATATCGGTAAGTTTCGCGTATTTAGCTCTGTAGCTACAGAAGTAGGTAGGTATAGCATGGGTCTCTGCAGTTTTTTGCCCTTATTCGCGCCTTATCTTCATTTCAGGTGTCTACAAATTATCTATACTGGCGTTAAATTTAAGAAATGTTACTGTGATAACACCAGATGAAGTGACAGGAGGTTGGATAAAACTGCAAGATGAGGAGCTTCATAACTGGTACTCTTCTCCAAGTACCTATACACGTTTAATTAGAATGACCAAGCCAAGGAGGATGAGGTGGGCAGGGCAGGTAGCACAAATGAGGGAGACGAAGAATGCATATATGGTATTGGTGGGAAAGTCAGATGGAAAGAGACTACTGGAAAGACCAAAGCGCAGGTGGGTGGATAATAATAAAATGGATCTTAGAGAGATAGGATGGGATGGTATGGATTACTGATCTGTCTCAGGATAGGGACCAGTGGAGGGCTCTTTTGAACAAGGTAATGAACCTTCGGGTTCCATAAAATGCTGGGAAATTCTTGAGTAGCTGCAGAATTGACGGCTCAACTCCATGAGTAAGTAAGTAAGTACTGTGATAACACAAGATTTTAGCTTCCTAATGGATATATTTCTGTCGCTGACACAGGTTTTCTTACGGAGCGTCCCCTCTCCAGATCAAAGAGGGGTCAACGTGGAATCTTAAACTTTAAGTTAAGTGCCATGTAATAACAATATATATCGCACATGGTCTCTAGACACTAACAGCGTCGTTAAATAACCATACACTACTGTGACATTACTTAACGGTGATAAACGAGGAGGGTCAAATTATTTGTTTCTTTACCACTTCAATCTGCCGCACAAAGCACGTGCACACATATTATTTATTATTGATTGTATGCCTGATTGATTTGTGTCACTGGATCGACTCAGCTACGCAAATTTAAAAAGTAAATTTAAAAGCAGATGAACATATCCTGTTCCTTAGATTATCGCGTTGTGTAGATAATGTGAAATTTCGTCTTTTACGATTTAGCCTAAATTACGCAACTTTTTTTTTTTTTTTAATTTTATTTATTTATTAAGCAATCAGAATCTACAATTCTATGAGCTAGTTTGCTGGCGTAAGAGCTGTGATGCTCTTTAATGACGTGGTGAGCCCCTTCTCCAGTGGGAGGTTCCTCATTAGTTTTCTTTTAGGTCAGCTTGCCAGTGTCTTCGGAGTCTTCGATTGTGCTGCAGTCCAACGAGTGGCTGTAGTATGTTGTTTGGGTGATTTGCTAGTTTGCTGTGGTGTGAGGTACTTTTTTCTCTGATGACGTCTTTGATGTATGATATATTTAGATCTGTATGTAACGTTTGGTTGTTTACATACCAGGGTACAGACGCAACAGATGAACGTAGTTTTTCAGTGGGTATTTTGTACCCTCATTTATAAAAGAAAATGTGTCAACCTTAAGTGGGTGAGGTTAAAATTGTTACATGGTGACTATAGATATGATTTTGATTCATAATCGGATTTTTTGGACACTTACACTCGTAACTACAAAAATAAACTACCACAGTGTCGCTGCGTTACACACTCCAAAGAGCAGTGTATCTACAGCACGTAGAAAGCCTTCTCAGTCTTTACTAGCCGTTGCTTGGTAGCGGCTTTCAACGGTAGGCGTTCCCTTCCTCTGGGTTCCCGAGCTCTCCCCGGCCTCACCTACGAACTTCTCACTTCTCGGAGCTGAAACTCTCAACCGACTCTACCCCCTATACAGACAACACAGAAGACTTCTCATTCATTATTGCATGTTCTCTCGATGCCGGGGGAACGTCTCCACAGAGATGTTCCCTAGCAACGGCTGATGTACTGTCTCCTGTTTACACAGATCTTATTTGGTAATGGGTTAACATGTCACAGTATCAAAGTAGTACAGGCTGTAGGAGGGATTTGAAACCAGTGAAGACGAACAGCTATCGGATACTTTTTACCTTGTTGCAACGCGCACGCGTCCTCATCAGTGTGTAAGCTAGTACTCCAAAATTTACCACTTACCAATTTCACATATAATTTAGTACTTCAAATTACAGACCATTTATACAAATTATAAAGCGATAAAGAACTTCCTTCCTGCCGCTGAGCTAACCATCATGGAGTGAAAACTTTTAAAATGTTTCGAAATTTAGTAAAAGTACCGCTGAAAAGTAGGTGGGAGTTTGGAGGGGGGAAGTTCAGGATTTATTGTACGTAACCTCCAGCATTCGGCAGGGCGATGCGCTCTGCAATGCGCACTGAGCCGGAAGAGGGTCACTAGAGTTACTGCGTCCGTCGTGACCCTAGCCTCTGATAGAAGGGCAAAGTTTGAAATGACTGTAACTCACGGCCTGGGCAGGATAGGAACATCGGAGAACAGGAAACAGTAAGCGTGTTTGAAGGCCAAAATTCCCCGGGAGACACCGCAAGGTATGGCCAGTCTCATGACGCTTATCTGAAGTGCTACAATTACACAACTATAACAGAAGCAAGGAGAAATATGGTGTCATTGTTAAAAAAAAAAGGACAGCCGAAGGAACTGAGCGAAGTAGCTCATTTCTCCTCAGTGCGTGTTACATGTTCCGTCCACCTTACTCTTCTTGTTTTGGTGGTGGTTGTGATCGTTTTTCTGGCGTAAAAGAAAACTACGTTTAAGATTAATTCTCATGTACTCGTTCCAGATCTGGATACAAAAATTCTCCATCATGTTACAATTTTGTATATTGAGTTTTGAATCTGATAGGCGCTTTTTTCACCTTTGTATTTCTCTTGTTTTCTTAATATTTTTATTCATCCTAATGTAGGAAAATTATATTAATTTAATTTGTAGCCTCTAAAGAAGCCGTTGGACATTTTATTCGTAATTAATAATTCGTAATTTTGTAATTTACTATCGTACCGTACCCCGGTCTGAGGGAGTAATTTCTTTCTAACAGTTTTCAATCACAGCAATTCTACGCCTTTCTGCCTTCATTTTCAAGCAGTGTTTCACAGAATCTACTGCATGGACTAGACGTTCTGTATTGCTCAATTTCTTATCATGTATGGCAATATGTACAGCGTACGCAATCCTCCATATATAGAACGCAACTACAGTACTGTAAGCGGTAGGTCTGTAGTCACTGGGATATGGCTAATGGTAGAAAACTTAGAGATGAAACACTTTGGGTTAATTTCCCAAGAGATACGTGGGGGACTCAGGTATGTGTACAAGACGCTCCACTTGCTATGACTCCTTTTTCCTTACTGTTTGCTCCAAACCGCTTCCATGGATATTCTGAAACCAGCAAGTAAGAAGGTATATAACAAAGAAAGTAAAGTGAAACAATTTGAAAGAAAACGGGTACCCACCTTTGTTTAAGTTTCAAGGTAAGAGATCTTGAAACGCATGTCTTACTTCTGAATCCTCCTCTCTTCTGTGTGTTTCGAAATGTCCTACCATGAAACTGACAGGAAGTTTAATGCCAGTAAGGATATAAGAGAACAGTTAAATGCATTTTCCAATGTTGAAACAATGCAGTGTTTAAAGATACAGACACGAATAAGGAAACATAATTCCAAAAATATTTTACACATTCTATCCGAAGGATATACATACTTAGAAAGGACACACCAGCGAAAGGATATACTGCACATTGCAGTCCAGAGTAGAAAGCCTAACCCTTGAATATGATGATGATAAATTATTTAGATTAAAGTTATGGTTTTAGTTGCATGAATTTGTCTGCTAATGACTACCATATTTGGCCTAAGGTCTCTGTGTTTCTTGTAGTGTACCGAGAAACGGAATCCGTTTGTGAAACGCAGACACTTTAAGTCTTTGCACTTTTAAAATCAGACAATGGAGAAAATGAAATAAAGAGCAATAATAATCATAGTAATAATACTGAACGCAGCGTAGAAGTGGGTAGTATCCAACGTAATGATATATTTCTATAATAAAACAGCCATTTTCATAACCCTCTAGATATTAATTAAAATAAATAAAGTTAAATTTTAAAGCTTTCGGTAGTTAGTCTCATTCAAAATTAATGATTTCATTTATCTGCATTTTTCCATGCTTGTTCCTTTGTAAGTTTCAAAACGAGGCAAGATATTTATTGTGCAAATTTGGAACTTTAAGTAAATGCCATGGTATTTCTTTTCTCTGATCTCATCAAATTCCAACTTTGGCGGATAGAGGGTGTTGCGCGGTCAGAGCAAAGAGTAGCCGCGGCCGTTAATCTCGGTTTTCTAGACCGGACCCACTATTTCCTTGATATAACTCCTCAATTATCCTCACGAGGCTGAGTGGACCCCGTTCCAGACCCACTACTTCTCAGAGAAAATCTGGTAGCGCCGGGATTCAATCCCGGACCTCTTGATCTGTAGGCAGGAACTCTGACCAATAGAACACAGAGGCGGTTAAAGTTGCCACTAACTTCGCCGACAAGCAGCGGTCGCTCGATCAGTATAGTTCGTTTGCAGACTAAAACCACGGAGTTTGTTTATTCTGGTTTGTTTGATCTCATCAAATTACTAAAGATGTTTAGAATATTTACAACTGATGTAACTAAACCATGGCTCATTCGAAGTTATCGAAATACTCATTATTATTTGCGAGTTTGGTTCAAAATATAATTGTGGTATATTTTTTGATGCCGTAACACTTGAAATAAGGAAATACTGGACACAGATCCTCGATTATAGAGCCGATATTAGAGCTTAATCCTCAGTGTGCTCGGATCGCCACACTCTTTTAAGTGAAATGTTGCTCCATAAAATAAGCAGCTGTGTTCAGTGTTTCAGTTATCCAGTAAGGCCCTAAATTGGATACATAAACCACGGTGTATAATTGCGCTATGCGAACAAATGAACAGACGTCCTATTCACGGTCTTCTCTTCATGACCCGGATCAGTTAAATGGTAGCGGGAGGGAAGTCACGGATATGAAAACATAAGTTACTCTCTGCATTGTAAATTGAAGCGTGAAACAGAATGGTCACCAAAAAAACAATTCTGAATTACCTGCTGCTTGCCCGCCGGTCACGGTAGCCGAGCGGTCTAAGGCATGTACTGTCTTCGTTCGCTTGGAAACAGATCGTGGGTTCGAATCCCACTCAGGGCATGGATGTTTAGTTTGTGTGTGTGCGTTTTTCTGTGTTTGTGTACAGGTAGAGGCCTTGCGACGAGCTGATCACCCGCCCAAGGAGTCCTACCGAATGTGTAAGATCTAGAAAAACCGAAGTGAACGTAGAAGTTCATGGAGGAAGGCCTAGGCCCACTGGGGCTGTAGTGCCAAGGAAAAAATTATCCGCTTGCCCGTGAAATGTTGCCATAATGAAATGATCAATATTCCGGTTTCAGATTCGAGAAGTAAATTTATTTCTAGTTAATTTGGCGGTGCGATCGATAATTCTCTACAGGAAACGAGATAAATATGTAAAGTATTTAGGAAAATTTTAAGTAAATAGGCCACTAGGTACAGAGTAATGTAAAAGGGAGGATAATGTTAAAATGGATATCAAAGAAATAAGATGGGAAGTTGAGAAACAAATTCTTCTAGATTTGGATAGTGACAAGTGGCGGGCTCTTTTGAATACGGTGATGAAGCTTTCAGTTCCATAAATTGTTAGTAAACTCTTTGGGTGCCCGAGCCATTATTAGCCTCTTAACTCCATGGAATTAGCAAAGAAATCAGAATATATAGTGCCGAATTCGCGGATTGTAATGAATTGGAAAGGGTGATGAAGGAAGAGGCCGTACCTAATCTAAAGTTCGATCCCGGTATTTTCCTGGAGTGACTGAGTAAAACCGCGAAAGTCTGAGTCAGGAGTGCTTGTGTTCCGACCGAGATTCGAAAGGGACACCTCTGATGTGTAAGATGCGAGGTCCTCACATAGGTGTTTATGAAGTGTTCTGTCTCCCGGGATAAAATGCCGTATAGTCCCTTGGACGTCAAGTGACTTTCCGGAGGAAAGTGTTGCCTCCTTCTTCAGCCAAACAAGAAATACGGCTTGCTACTTTGCCAAATGCTGACCAGTCACGGTAGACGAGCGGTCTAAGGCATGTACTGTCTTCGTTCGCTTGGAAACGGGGATCGTGGGTTCGAATCCCACTCAGGGCATGGATGTTTAGTTTGTGTGTTTGCGTTTTTCTGTGTTTGTGTACAGGTAGAGGCCTTGCGATGAGCTGATCAATTTTTCAATCTAAACGTCGGTTGGCTTTCAACGGACTACATGACATTTTATCCCGAAATATTTTACAAGTCCGAATTATTTCGGTTTGAGCCAAATTGCACTGTGGCCCTGGGGTCTACTCAGCCTCTAACAGAAATGAGTACCAGGAATCTTCCTGGGGGGTAAACGACGCCCGGCGCGTAAGACTGACAACCTTGCCGCCATCTAAAGAAAATGTGGGACCCTCAAGTTTTCCAATAGATGAGATTGTCTCCATTTTACTTTCTTCCTGTTACATGAGTGAATTGTTTCTTTACGAAACTACAGCCTCGTTAACTACTGTCAGTCAATTATTCCATATGAAAGAGCGTCTAACAGAGTAGAGAGCCATTTTACTAGCCTCTACAACTGTCATCTCAATGAGAAAAAGACATATTGTTTCCTCGATGCTTTGTTTAACTCGAATGTTTTTTTTTTGCATGAGTCAGTTTGCTTGGTGGTTGTGTAAACCGACAACAAAAGAAATAGAAATGGAAGTAAGAAACACGTCACAAGCGTGTCTCTTTCTTTGTCGTCATAGCATGAAACTTAGGTTACGAACATAATAATAGTCTTCAAGGAATTGTGTCTGTACTTCCGCTTTGTAACATTTGTTCTGATCATTTCCGGCTTCCTCCAAGTAGTTGTCCTCTATATCTGCACACACTAATTCCACAGCACCGAAGTGAACGGAGTTCATGGAGGTAGGCCTAGGCCCACTGGGGCTGTAGTGCCAAGTAAAAAACAATTCCACAGCAGTACCTGGAAAGAACAATACACTTTTTTCCTTTTCATATCGCTGTATTCGTAATCACAGATGTCATTCGACTCTGCATATTACTTGTACAGAGTGTCCGGATGAAATGTATCCAAACTAGAATCATTATATCTCAGAAAGACTTTATTATACACATTAATGGGGTATACCATTACAAAGGGAAACTATCAAAAGTTCATTTTCTGCGTATATAACTTTCTCAATAAATTTAAATGTGGACTCCCGTGGTGGCACGACAAATATCCAGGCTTGAAGCATGTTTAGTGTTACCGTAGCCACAGCGTCCCTTATGCTGGCTTTCAGGTGTTGAAGTCGTTGATCTTAACCTGGTAGACAATGTTTTTCACATAACCCCACAAGAAAAAATCCGCTGAGGTTAAATCTGGCGACCAAGGAGGTCAAGAGATTGGTCCACTTCTGCCAGTTCATATCCCAGCCATTCCTCTGTCCAGGTGATTCCTAATATGGTGGCAAAAATGTGGCGGCGCATGCGCTCTAAGCCGGGCGTGAAGAAAAACTTCTAGAGTTTTCCTTTCCGATGACATAACCCGGATACATATATGAAAGTTTCCGCGATATAAATTTTATATTTTGGATACCTTTCATCCGGACACTCTGTATATTGATATACGTACTTTTATTAAGGTAATGACAAAGTGACTAACCATCTTGTAACAGAATCTGTAGATGTGGTTCATTTATACTAAAGTTGGATCGAATCTTCAACAATAACAGTCCTGTTCACTTTCTTATTTAATTAATATGCCCTTAGCACTAAATTTTTATCTCATCCTCCGCCTTCAAAGTGTCCTTCTGTGACTAGCCCCACCGACTCATTTGGCGTCAGACAGAGCGTTAGCACATATTACCGGGTTTTGAAGTGAACGAACCCGTTTGATGTAAAGCTGTACACATTTTAAATTTATACCATACAAAGTGTCTCATGACTGTCAGCACCCCCAGCCAGTCATCATTAAGTGAGGTTTATATTCTATTCTGTAATCTGCAAATTTTCGAAACTACGATCTTTCATGTTATAAGCTTTGATATAATTGTGTATACTATATAACCTATTGCATCACCTTACACTGACGTTTGTCACATCTAAAATTCTCAGGGTCACAATGCTGGAATCATTAAAGTTGTTGACTTCAAAATTTTGCATCAAAATACCTTCCAGTGGCATGATCTTCTTTCAGAATACAGTGAAATATCATTTGGAGAAAGCACACGCATGCGCACATCATCAATACGCTTGTTCCTGCAATACCATCCTAAATATCACTGCAATATGAATTTCCCTACCCCTTTAACACAGTCTGGCTGAGCAGACGATAAAGTAAGTTGTACAGATATACAAGAAACGTCAAAAAACAACAAACTCCGTGGCTTGAGCTCGCAAGCGAATTATACCGACCGAGCGACCGCCTCTTATCTGCGAAGTTAGTGAAAACTTTAGCGGATAGAGGGTGTGACGTGGTCAGCGCAACGAATCCCCTAGGCTGTTAATTTCGGTTTTATAGACCGGAGCCGCTATTTTACCATTTAAGTAGCTCCTCAGTTATCCTCACGAGGCTGTGTTGATCCCGTTCCAGGTCCACTATTTTTTGAGAAAATCTGGTAGCGTCGGGAATCGAACCCGAGACTTCAGGATCTGTAGCCATTAAATCTTACCACTAGACCACAGACGCGGTCAAGGTCTTAAAATTGTTACGTAAATAGATTTATCACCCCATCGCAGTATCCCGGCATACTGTATTCTGGGACAGTTGAATAGATTTCAGATTCCAGGAAACGTGTGTCCATAAGTTACGTTATTTTCATCTCGAAACTTCCACCTTATTTACAAAGAAACGGAACTCTTATCGTGTGCAGACGCAATGTGATAGTACGTGACTCCCTGGCGTCTACATAGCTTCAGTGAAATACCGGGCTTGCAGTGAGTTGCGATAAAACCATGTGCTGCGCTTGGAGAAATATGAGAGTAGGCGGCCATCATGCAGCCCACCTAGTTCCACAGTAGTTAGTTAGTAATTAGATAGGGTTTCCCCATGCACTTAGACCTGTGGTGGTCCATTGTGCTTCCCTCTATTATTTCTACCAGCCTCTATAACCTACCGGTATTGGTGCTTACCATCATTCCCCCCCAGCCAGCGAGACCGGCTCTACTGGCTGAGAAGTATCTATAATGCTTCCCCCATCTACCGGAAGTATTAGTGACTGCTGTTGGGCGGCAAACGTCCGTAACTTCAGAGTGTATTGGAGTAATCAACAACCTTGGCCAATGTCACCGATACAAACGTTTTGGAAGATAAGGCTACCGCACTGAAACAGCGGTATTTGGCTGTGCGGGGAAGTATCAGGTCAGGGGCAGTGTGAGGAAGTGCTCAGATGCAAGTAACAACTGCTCAAACTACTTCAGGACTGAGGCTCCATGGATGCGTCTGAAACTGTTATCTTTCGATTCGAAATGTATGAAGGCAGCAACGGTTATGCCTAGTGTATAGTGAAAATGAAATTCAAATTTGGTTATTGATTTGGGCTGTGGAACATTAGGGTTTCAATATCAGTTAATGGAATGGCTAGTGAATATTGTAATTTTAATGAGAAAAGTCGTGGAGGTCAGATGATTAGAATTTCAGTGAGAAATTGTGGGCCTACGAAAGTTTTCAATGATATGCAGTAAGTAATAACCTCTTATTGATATCCAAATAGGGAAACAGATAATGAGGAGCTGGACAGGTTTCCAGTGGCAGTTAATGAGGGGAGGGGACACAAGGGATATTATAATTCCAGTGACATACTCTGTGAGGGTTATGCTGAGGATTATGTGGCCGACCAAGGATATTGTGAGTCTTGTGACAGATTACGGAAGTGTGATACATAGAATGAGTTGTAAAGGTAAATTTATTCCTGTGCTTAACTAATTAAGCACTACGCCATAAAGGTGTATGGGGGAGTGGGTGTATAGATCCACATTTTCTTGACCTCGGCACGAGCTGGAGGCAAGTGATCAGCTTCACGCATTGGCCGCTTTACCCTCGTGGAGAGAGCCCCCGGTACACATTGTATAGGAGTTTGCGTGGGCCCCAGAGCCGGTCTGAATGACGTGAAGAAAAGAAAATTGTTGACCCTACCGGGACTCGAACTGCGACCTCCTTGGTTTACCAGCCATTTTTTTTAATTAGCTTAGTGGGGGGAGGGGGGTGGAGTCCAACTGGGTCCACTCGGCACGGCGGCCACTGATTGGCCTATTGTAGCCTGCCCCGGGTGATTATGATGATGGAGAATTTGGTGGAATGCAGATCGGCAGGGGAAACCGAAGTACTTGGAGAAAACTTACGCCAGCGCCACTTTGTCCACCACAAATCCCACTTGACCCGACCAGGGATCGAATTAGAGAGTTCAGAGTTCCTGTGAAGTGCTTCTGAGTGATATGGAGATCGTTACTTTAGCGATAAATTTTTG